>NC_056733.1:484989623-485090631 GCF_019279795.1 Protopterus annectens | reverse complement strand
GGGCTGCATGTAGTCCATTGGGTACAACAAACAAGTGTACCACTTCCAGTAGGTAAATCTGCATTGCAGGTGGAATCAGTGTTCCAGGGTAACTGCAAGCAAACATGCATGCAAACAAAGCTACAGTAAGCAGGGCTGCATGTAGTCCATTGTACAACAAACAAGCTGTGCCACTTCCAGTAGGTAACAGTGCAAATATGCAGGCACTATACACATGTACATGGAAATACACAGGTCAGATGGCCAGGGTCCAGTCTCAGCGCACACAAGTGTACAGACCATGTACCGTCAGGATGTACAATAACCAGATGGAAACCCAGGTGCTCACACCTGCAGTAATACACATGTCAAATAACAGACACTGAGCCTTCACTCAGTGGTTCCATACTTAGTAGGATGTATACTACCTGTCCTGCCACCACAGTATCCCTGACATTTATGGGGACTCTCCCTCCTGTGAAAGTTAGTTTTGTGTGTTGGGGCTGTCTAGCATGGTAGGAGATGTGAGCTTGCAGTGCTAGGGTGCTCCTGTGTGTCCTGTACCAGTCGTGTAGTACTGCACACATATCAACATCCTCAAACATCCGCATTGCAGAGTCCAGTGTGGGCAACATGCCACTTTAAGTTTACATGTCCATCATTGCGTATCAATACTTTCATTACCTTATCCCCTGTGCTACCTATGTATGTGGCCTTCTGTTGACATCCTTACCACCAGTATGCAAACATGTGCAGATGATACACTATGGTACTTAGCATGGGTGTAGACAACAGTACAAGACAATCATACCCTTACTGCATCAGGCATGCTGGGATATACCCACAATTATATCAGCACACAGTACTGTTAACAACATGATACTATTACTACACGTCTATGTAGTCACCCTGTGCATCAGCAACATGTTAACCTGTACCTGCACTGATGTTACAGATTGCAGGAGGTGGCACAGTTTCATCATATGCACAGGGTGTGAACTTGGTATGCCTGAGTCTGCCACTGATACCACCAATTGACATGTATGTGTATGTGTGTTGGTGAGGGACAGCAGTACAAGGTGGGGCAATGTTGATGCAGTGTGTGCGTGTATGCGGTAGCCCTAGGTGTTGTCAATTCGCATGTGTGTATGGATGCACACAGTTCCACCTCATGGCTGCCATATACTGGTGTTTGTGGACAGCCACAGACTGTACCTGCCAGGTCATACAGATCAGTGTCTCTGGCCATGGACACGGTACCTGTGCCTTGCAGGGGTGCTACGGACCGTATCCGGTACCAATCCAGACTGGGTACTGTCATCAGAAGCAGGTGTTCGTTGACTGAACACAGATCCCTGTTGGGCCTATCCAGAGCCACGTGCACGTGGTCTCCTGGGGCGGTCTGATGACAGCACAGACCCAGCATTGCTGGGGCTGCTGCTGGCACTATGGGGGTGGCCGCGGCCCTGTTGTCATCCACGACGACTGCCAGCTGCTGCTGTTGCTGGCATACACCCACGTTGATGCCTCAACCGTCCACCATTGCCATGGCTCATGGACATGTAGTTGTGGAACTGATCTAATATGTCCCCACAACGTCTGTCTATGACATCGGTGAAATTACAGATGGCAGCCGCAATGTCACGCATACTGTCAGTCATGGCTGTGCGACATGCTGTCAGCTCCCTCAGACCCTGTCTGGTGTACCATTCCATACGTGACTGTGCCTGCATGACAGCCCGAAACATAGCTGAGGTTGTAAGACCTCTGTGGGCACATCTGACAGGGACAGTACGCCCACGGATGCTCCCACGAGAACCCCTGGACATCTGCCTGTGTGGTACCATCTCAGGGCCATGCCCATGGCTGCTGTGTGGGGAAGCATGTGCCACAGATACCACATTACCCTGGTCAATGCCCACTGTATCCTGTCCATCACCTAGGGACATTGGTGACAAAGGATGTATTGGCAGGATGACTGTGCACATTGATGGGGTTGACAGATGTGTACTGTCAATTGGCTGACCAATGACAGACCCTGGCACACCTTCCTGTGCCATTACACAGATATCATTATCAGTACCCGTGGCATCTGATTCAGGTTCCCTGCTGCATGACACCAGAGCAACACCAGAACCTGTGGGAGGGAAACAGGAAACACAGTTTACAATGTCTACACAATGATACCAGTGATGCACACATGCACACATGCACACGTGCACACATGCACAGGTGCACACATGCACACATGCACACATGCACACATGCGCAGGTGCACACATGCACAGATACACACATGCACACATGCACAGGTGCACACATGCACACATGCACACATGCACAGGTGCACACATGCACAGGTGCACACATGCACACATGCATACATGCACACGTGCACACATGCACCACACATGCACACATGCACACATGCACAAAGTTGCACACTTGCACACAGTTGCACACTTGCACACTACTGAGTATGCGAGATATCAACACACAGACACAGACACACCTGCATGCATACACAGAGCTATACTAAGTGAGCCTAATATTACTATTACTATCAAGACTATTAAAGGTATTGTTAATACACACTCACCAGCATGGATAGGCTGCATTGCTGTTACACCGGAGGGACTTGCAGAAGTGAGGAAATTAATGTCAGTGGGCACAACTGTGCCATTGTTACTGAGTATGATACAGGTCAGTAGTACAACAGTTGCCTTTCACAGGTCAGCTGCTGATATTGAGAATATTACACTTGCACATTAAATACTATGATGACAGCTACAAACCAAGGACACACCTCACACATGCATTAACTACCAGTGTACACAACAGTCAACTATACATATGGCATATTACCTGCACGCTCGTAGTCATGGTGCTGTGTGGCTCCAGCCTCCATCATAATGCAGGTCTGCTGCTGTTGTTGTTGTTGGTGGGCTGGAGCCACAACACTTATGAGTAGTCCCTCCAGACTGGTGAGTGGGGGATGTGTAGCCACCCCACCACCTGTGGCAACCTGTTGCCTGTGGACATCTGACGCACGCTGACGGACATTTCTGATTAAATCACTGCAGTGATGTCGTACCTGCTCATATGTCCTATTATGCATGCCTATGTCATTTACCCGATGGACCAGGTCTTGCCACAGTGCAGCCCTCTCCTGCTGATTCTGGCTGGTGCAGGAAAAGAGTATTGCATAATCCCGCACCAGGCTCTGGTGTATTTCCTCATCCTCAGCTGCAGAGTATGCTGGATTGCGCTGGTGAGCCATGGTCCTGAAAAAGGAATAAAATGATATCATCAAAATATGTCAGCAGAATTTGGCACACATACTACACATGCTACTCGACTGTTGTGATACAACATATCTCCCATATATAGCATCTGTCTGTCTATTGGTGGATACACATGTAAATGGCCAGGTATCAGTGCTCAGCCAACAACTGTGCAACAGTACCTGGCACACTCCATACGACATACTACCAAACCCCAGCAGTCAGAACACTGATTCAGGTCCAAAGCACCTCCTCACTCTGGGGGTTTGTATCGAGGTACTGTATGGGGTACATCATCAACTACTGTGATCTGACCACAAACTAATTGCCCTGGATATACATATCCCACCTCCACCACCAGCACAAACGACTACAATGAATAACATTTCAAATGCAAACTTTACACTTTGTAAGACTGAGATGGTATCCTTTAAGCCCACTGGGCCAGTGGAAGCCACAACCCACAATGCTGACTCCTTCACAAATGATTTCTATGGACATCTCCAAGAATGCATGGATCATGCAATCCCATATAAGACCAAGACACTCTCCCCAAAGGGAAAGCATCCTGTCTGGTGGACCCCAGCCATAGACAGATTGTATAACAAAAGATGGAAGCTACTGCAAGACAGAGCATAATTCCATAAAGGGAAGGCATGTCTGATCAGCACTAGTAAAGAGCTATGTTCTCTCATACAAACATCCATGGGCAACTTTGAGAGGGAAATCACCGGGGACACTACAGATAACCACAAGGCCTTCTTCAGTTATGTTAGAAACCTGGTCAGAAACCCTCCAATATGCTCATAGTTAGTACACAACAACAAATAATTCACTGAACCCACAGATATTGGCAACATTGTGGCAGACAGTTTCAGTGCAATTTTCCCTCCCTCTCCCCCAAATGAAGACATACTTATCCCAGCTGAATGTAACCTCCCTGTCATCACAGATGTCCAGGTGAGAGCCGCCCTCAGAAAAGCAAAAAACACAGCATCAATGGGACCTGATGGTATCCCTGGTTGCATGCTACATGAACTCCAAGAGGAGCTAAACACACATATAGAAGTGCTATGTAACATTAGCCTGACTACAGGATATGTACCTGTACACTGGCATACAGCAGCAGTGGTTCCACTCCACAAAGGAGGCACCTCTACATACCAATACAATACAACACAATACAATACAATACAATACAATACAATACAATATGCTATTGCCCCTGGGACTACAGCAGAATACTGTTCTGCTACCCTGACCATTGTGACACATGTGATGTGATGGTACCTGCTCCTGTCAAACAGTTACACAGGGTGACTCATATGGCATATTACCTATCTGACTAACATTCAGCAGGGGTATGCATGACATGTACTCATGGGGAGTCTTGCTTCTTAACGCTGTGTGGTTTATTGCAGGGTATGTCTTATCTGTGGGTAGGAACCTGTACCTCCACCATGTGTTCTCTACTGCGGTGTCAAGGACGACACACAGCGGTCATTTAGGTTGTGGATGGTGTGAGGTGTTACTATGGTTGTTGGACATCTGTCATGGGTGTGACTTAAGTATGTAAATCCAGGACTGGTAACCTCTATGTGGGTAGTATGTGTGCACTCTGTGGTGTTGTCAGTCACTGTGCATTGGTAATGTGTTTGAGTGCATTGTCACAGTGCCGTACATGTCACTGTGTCCTTCTCCATATCTGTAGCTGTCATGTGAGGTACATACCATGGCAGCCATTGTGTGGTGTGGAGGGGTACACTGACCTACATGTCCATAGCTGACACACCATGTCTGCTGACACATACCATGTACAGGTATTCCAGGAATAGTGTGCCACTGTGACTATCATTGGGGGGAGTATTGTACACATTTATGACCCTGTTCACCCCTGACACATGCAGTGGTGGGCAGCCAATCACATATCTGGTGGTTACTGGTGTAGGTGATTTGAAATGGGGTATGGTACTCCAGTTTCGACACTGGTGTTCACTCCATGCCTTTGTCACCAGGCACCTGTTGCAATACATCTGTACACATGTGCCTCACTCAGAATATATATACATCTCTCTCTCTCTCTCTATATATATATATATATATATATATATATATATATATATATATGTGTGTATATATATATATATATATATATATATATATATATATGTATATATATGTATATATATATATATATATATATATATATATATGTCTGTATACATATACACATATATATATCGATGTACATATATTGCTATAGATATGGAGAGGGGGAGTGTGACAGAGAGGGGTGAGAGTGACAGAGGGGTGGGACAGGGGAGTGTGAGATCGTCATATACAGTCATATCTGTAGATAGTCAGATCTGTCTGTCTATGTATATGTATCTACATATATCTATATCTGTATGTGTGTATTACATATATATGTTTCTACATATTCTATCTATCTACATCTGTCTATGTATTCCTACATTCCTCTCTATCTATGTATACATATATGCATATTATATATATATATATATATATATATATATATATATATATATATATATATATATATATACATACATATATTGACATACATACGTATCCATATGATAGATAGGTATATCAACATGTTTGTTCACAAAACTGTATACACACACTAACATACTGCTAAACATACATAACTGTGAAACCTACTTTGTACATTGCACTACAACCTACATTCAACCTACATTGATATGTGCACATAGATGCCCTCACATACATATGTATGTACAGCCTTCACTGATAGTTGCTGTATGTCCCCTGCCCTATGCACATCTTCATATACATATAGATACAGACCAATGACACATATGGAGGGTTCACAGTATGTAGACTTTTAAAGTATTACTTTACATTACCTGTGTTTGTCACAGCTGCTTGCATTGCCTTTGGATTGGTGTCCTGCTGCTGCTCCAGTTGACAGATGTCAGCTTTCTAGTAGGTTTTGTTGAGTGTTTTTGTTTGTGTATGTTTTTTCTCTCTCTCTCTCTCTCTCTCTCTCTCTCTCTCTCTCTCTCTCTCCCTACCTCCAGAGGGTGCAATGAAAGTATTGCATGTGTGGACTGGGAGTACAGCATGCTTTTGTAGGTATCTGCATATGTCCATGTGATGGCCTCTGCACCAATTGTTAGCCAGCATTTGCTAATTGCATGCAGCCAGTTGTGTATTGATTGCAGTTCTCACTGTGATTTCAGGACAGTGCTATAAAAAGGTATGTGAGATAGGCGTAGCCCTTTCAGAGTTTAAGGGCAGGGACCATGCTGGTATGCTGTGGACACTATTCTGTGAGTGTAAAGGTTAGTATCTCTCTCATATTTCCGGCTGTGTTGTAGATTAACATTTCTCCATTCATTTCTCCAGTTTCCTGTACTAAGTGTGTATGTACACTGACACCTAAGACTACTACTACTGTTAATGTGGGTGTGTGTGCTTTCCTGTGGGACATATGGTGTAACTGGTATATAGCAGTGGCTCTTGCACATTGTTGCTATGGCTTCATTATTTGCCCTTTACATTCACTACTTGTATGCCTGCTAGGTGTCTTGACTGTAGTGTGTTGCTGTGGCTTTCCTATTTTCCATGTACATTCACACCTTGGAATGCTTGCTATATCTGCTAGGGTGTTACTGCATGCAGTGTGGTCTGGCCATGGTGTGGGCCTTAACATCTATTAGGGTATTTGAGTATGCTGCTGAGCAGGCCCCAGAGACTCTCAGGTGCATCTTTTATCTGCCTCATGGAATGGTACATATCAGTAGGGTACACCCATTAAATTGTCTGGTATTCTGTAGTTGTGACTGTGGGGTATCATGAGCATATGTATTACTACACTATTTCCGATGTGCATCGTTACCATTGCATGTGTTGTAACACCTTTCTGCCTACTGTTTGTACATTTCACAGGGAGTCTGTGAGGCATCCCTGTAACTCAGTCACTGTTGCTATGTCTAGGCTCTTAACTATTCAAATATGGCAGTGTCAGACCTCTCAAGTGTACAGATATTTGCAGGATGTCCACATTTTTGCCTCATATTTTGGTCCATATCTCATAAACAGCTTTTTCTGGCAAATCACTCAGGGCTCAAGTCAGACTACAGTGACAAACATTTCAGTTTCAGACTTCATACCCTTCCAAACATCCAACATAATGCAAAACCTGTTACTCTCTCAACTGTCTAAGTTTGTTGGAGCAATATTTGAAATGTGTCCCTGTTTTGGGCCTTTGCTCCACATTTTTTATTACTTAGTCCGGATGTGTTGCTGTAAGAGGTTGTGGGGTATGGGCAGTGATTATCCTGCTGTGAGTATGTGTGTGGCTTGCAAGGTGCTACAGTGACATTATTACCTACTAGCTACCAACTAGCATGGCTGTTTCTGTTCACACACTACTATTATAGAAATCCACTACATTTGACAGTAAATATACATGACATGCTTTGTGTACTACACATCCTATATTCCCTTTACATTCATTCCTACTATTGCATGATATTTTTATTGTAGCACAATGTTCTTATATAGCAGTCATGGCTTAGTGGTAAGTCATGCAGACTACTGTTTCCAAGGTCCTGGGTTTGGGACTGACAGTGGGATTTTATTTTGCTTTTGAGCAGACTACAGGCCTTGTCATTCAGAGTGACTAAGGCACTTTTAAGCAGTTGTAACCAGGTTAGCGCTGGTTTGTGCAGAGCTCACGCATGCGCACTGGTGTTCAGCTCTGCGCACACCCGCTTACAACTGCTTAAAAGTGCTTACTCTTGCGCACACCCACGCTAATTTCTTTGAAAGAAATGAAAATGGGGAGACAGGAAAGTGGTGAAAAAGGGGTCACAAAGAGGGTAAGACAGTAGGGAAACAAGCTTGGGTTTTGCAGGAGGGATGTAGGTAAGGCCCATAGCTGCCCATTTCTTCATCAGCAACAGCTGTGCATATGTTTGTAATTTGGTGTGACATTTGAAACCTTCCACCCCTGAGAGAGGTGTAAGGACAACAATAATACTTGTTGTACAGCCAATTGTAATTGACAGTTTCCATGTCCAGCAGACATGTGTGCAAAATGGGCAGCTATGTATGGGGCGTAATTTTTTTGTGGGTACAGAGTGCCCTTTTTTTTTTTTTTTTTTCAGGTGAGAGTGGTATGTCAGGTACAGGAAGTCGGTATAGCTGGGGAGGTAGGTTGGGTAGGTTAACAGACAAGACAAACAAGATGCATTTTAGGGGCAGTGTATGACACATGTGGGGGGGTTACACAATTGACGGGGATTGATGTTTGGATATCTCGAGCCCATGAGCCCACAGATGGCAACAGTGGAACTGAGATCCCCACCCATGGGCAGTTGCCACTGTGCCTTCACTGCCCAGGACGGGGCTGTGCTGGGGGCTGTGTAGGCCGGGCAGCAGACACGCCCGTTAGTTGTGCCACCCGTGCCTCAAGCTGGCATAGGGGCCCAAGAACAGTGTCCCGGATCTCCCTACGCACCACAGTCCGGACATTACGGAGGGTGAGTGGATGTTCTCCTCTGGCCACACTTGCAGAGGGGGGACGAGCCCCATCCCCTGCAGCACTTCTACCCGCAGGTGGCACAGGGCCACCGGAGGAAGGTCCGGCCTGGGCACTACTGCCAGGTGCACTCGCCAGCTGAGGAGGGAGAGGTGGGTCCGCTCGAACCCGCCTTCCCTGTCGTCCTATGTTTTGCATTATGTTATGACAGTTTGGGTTAATAACGTACAATACCATTCACAATTAGTTGTAACAGCATGCATTAGTATTCCCATTAACCAAACACCCATATATTCAAACCATTGAACAGCAAGCATAACACATGCATAATTTGAACAGCAATACACAATCCAACAACATGCAAGGTTGATTGATGGCAACAGGCCATCAGGTTTGGATGTATGAACAGGGCAGATGCATCAACATACATGCAAATATGTATGAACCAACAGGACAAATGTCCAGGGGTGTTAATTGTGATTGCACATACCAATTTTACGTGGAATGGATTATATGTGGTTATAGGGTAGGGTGAAGAAAATTTAATTAACAACTTCAAATAACAATACATATGCTGTACATTTCTAATAGCTGCAGATATATACACACTACAGTTCTGCCTACAGTTTCCTATGTGATAACTACTTCAGGTTGGTGATAGGAATGTTACTGCTACATCAATATACATTTTCATTTTTATTCATACACATTCATATCTGGCTCTGTTCAGCTACATCATCCTGCTACATTTGCTTTATATAGCTATAGACAACTGTGGATGTTTGGTATTTCAGACAACCATACTATCTGCATATTGCAGACTGAGAGCAACATATCCAGATTTTGGGACACACATTCCAGCTGCGGTACCGTTTTCAACACGTTACTGTTTGGTTCTGCCTGTCACATTCATTTCATTCTGTACTGACTGCAGTATACTTTATTCAGGAGTTATTACTACTTTATTGGTGGATTCATAACTCTTTCTCACACTCTCTCACTTGTTTTATTTTTACAATTCAGGATGATACTTAATTCTAGGCTTTATTGACATGTTTTACCTGTAGTTATAACAATCCTTTCCAACAGTCTCACTTCTGTCATGTTTCTGTATTTCAACAGGGATATATCTCACACATGTGTTTTACTCAGCTTCTGCAGCTGTACTTTTCAGCCTGCTGCAGGTTATGTACTATTATATTACAGGTGGGACATCTTTATTTCAGACTTGTTTAATGTTTATGTTTGGATTACAGGCTGCATCACACTTTTGTAATCAAGCAATACTTGCAAACCCTCTTACACTGTTACGTGCACATTTTATTAATTAGTGACTACACTGCACTATTTTGCTAACTGTCATACTTATATATTTATTTACAGTTACAGGGAGAGAATTACTGACCTGCCTGGTGGCGCAACCGTGCCAGCCTATCGCCATAGGCTCGACGGTTCGCAGAACGGACACCTGCAGCTGTAATATAAATAAAGTAATATTGGAATACACATCTCCATAATATCAGCTAGGTTAATTTCTTACATAAATAATTACATGTAACTTACTCAGTAGTGGGGCGTTGGACATTTGCCGGGCCTCCTGGATCCAACGGTTCATTTGGTCCTGCTTCCATCTCTTCAGGTCCACATGGTGGTGACGGACCTGCTCACCAGTCCTTGGTATCCCTGTGGCACTGGTGAGATCATGAGCCAACCAGTTCCACGCCTCAGCCCTATATGCTCCCCACAGGACCTGGCCCTGCATGAGTTGGGCCTCATGATTGTGGACAAGGAGCCAAACCATATATTTGGACTCCTCAACGCCCCACCTCTGTGCTCGGAAGCAACTACCCTCACCTACACCTGACATCCTGGCTGCAAGTCGGTTCTACAATCGGTTATGCTGTGTATTCCCGCCTATGGGGCTTATATATGCCATTTTTCCCGCACTTATCTGTGATTGGCCATTTTGGAATTGTATCAGCTTCACAAAACCTGCTTTGTCATGCTCCTCTTTCTGTTCATTCCTATATATATGCTATTACTGCATGTCTGCATATAACTGTCATGGCGTAGTGGTTCAGTACTTTGACTATGGTGAATGGTGTCCTGGGTTCAAACCTGGCCATTACTTTTTATATTTTATGTCTGTCTACACAGGCTAGGAGGTGTGTCTGTGTAAAGGTAGTTTTGATACAGCTTGCTCAACGTTGCCCGTCGGTTAGCTTGATGGCGCAGGGTGCATCTCCGTGCAAATGGGTTAAGCTGGTTTACGTGTCGTTTGGCTGTGAGCACGCATATTACACTTACCTCAGCTATGGGCACACAGTTTCAGCATGTTAAAGTGCTGCTCAACCCCGGACACTCATTTTACACCTGTTAAACCACTGCTCACCTATGGGCACTCATTTTCTACCTGTTAAACTACTGCTCACCTACGGGCACTCATTTTATACATGTTAAAACACTGCTCACCTACAGGCAGATGTACTCAACTTGTTAGACTGTAGCTCAGCTATAGGCACATCTGACATTTTTTTTTTTTTTATTATCTCACATTTCTTCAAAATACATGGCCCATTTCATTACATTTTACATAAAATATAATTTTATATGTGTACATATATGTCAGGGACTTGTTTCATGCTTATTTCACTAAAAATAAAAATTTATGTTGTGGGGCTCGAACCATGACTGCCTGCTCTTCAGCCGACGTCTCTACTGCTACGCTATTGCTTTTTGGCTTACTTTGCATATTTAGTTCTTATATGCTTTTCCACTGACTGCTAACTGTGGCTAAGCTACGGGCACGCCCACGCAAATGAGCGCACTCACGGGCAAACATCTTTACAATTTAAAAAAAAATATAAGATGTTCATTTCTACATTTTATGTTTGTAGTCTGTGGGGGCATGTGTTGTGTTGTGTTTATTGACATTTATACGGACTCTGTCATGGGGGTTTACTTTCGGGACTTTTACTCTTTTGGGGCGTGTCCGTTTGCAGAGCTCGGCCTACAGACACGACCCCTACTGTCTTCCACGGACCGTGTTAGCCTTAGGTGTGATTCAGCATGCCCTCATGCATATGCATGACATGCTGACGTCACACCGTTTAACTACAGCCTCCGTGTAAGCCTTGTAACTCTTACATGGAGGCTTCGTGAATCCTGCCCATTGCCTTTGCACTGAATGCAGTTTGAATGTACAAAAGTTACATTTCCTTTGCACTGAATGCATAGCTTGAATCTACAAAAGTAACATTTCCTTTGCACAGAATGCACAGTTTGAATCTGCAAAAGTTACATTTCCTTTGCAGTGAATGCACAACTTGAACCTACAAAAGTTACTTATCCTTTGCATTGAATGCACAGCTTGAATTTACAAAAGTCTCCGCTTGAATCTACAAAAGTTAACCACTCCATTTATAGACTAAGGAATGAGGCAAGCCTGTAAATGTTGAGGGTGAAACTAAAAGCATCACTAGCATAAATTAACTAGATTTAGGAAAAAAAGTTTATAACCAAATAATCTTATACTGAAAGCATATAAAACAAATATATGAAAATGGTGTGAGCTGCTGATATGAAAACTGTTTATAAGAAATAAAAGGAAATATTAAATTTCATTACACATAAAAGTACTTTCCCATACTTGTTGAGTAGAAGTTGGCTGAACAAAATTAATTTAAATGTCAGAGAGGAATAAAGGTATATAATTTCTGGAAGTGAAGCTATAGCAACATTATTTAAACATGAAGCTATACTTAATGAAGAAATGAGTACATGAACTGGAATGATCTATGTTCATGGTCATGCAGATTCCAAATCTAGGTTGTTCAGACCCTGATAAGTTACATATGATGGCATTCTGATTAAGTTACCTATTCCAAATAAGCCTAGTCTTAGACTCTTCATATCCACTGTCCATGTCAACTGTTTTGTATGATGCACCCCAGCACACTTATCAAACTAAACACTGGAATAACAAAGACAAGATAATTTTACAAAGTGCATGAATATGGCTTGAAGGGATGGATGGCAATAACTGAACCAATTTTATATTATACTGTTCCAGAAGACAAGCATAGTGTTATAGATGAGCACGCTGTTTGGGAGTATAGGTCATAGATCTACTACATCTATATTACTCTTGCACTAAATCAATGACTAAGGTCATCTTGTAATGTTCAAAGTGAGATGGTATGTAAAATTGTATGATGATTGCAAAGCAAATAGCAAATTACAATCTCATCACCAAAACCTTTCCATATGCTTTGAATTGAAATGAGAAGACATGGCCTATGATTGTATACGATCTTTGCTGATGCATTCATTGGAAAATGTTTCTGGTTTGACAGCTGCTTGGTAAAAGTGGGTATACGCATCAGCAATGAGTTCTGCTATCTCGCATAGAATGATTGAACAAATCTGAGACAATATTGTAGTATATATGATACTGCAGAGATGCTGACTCTTGATAATGGATATTGGTGAAACAGTGTGGAATTCATACATTTTTATAAAGGGAAATGGAATTGTTCATGTACCTAATGCACTATTCCATGTCTCCTCTGGTAGGGACTACTGCATACACTTTGGAGGAAGTAAAAAATTGAAAGATGAGAGCATGAAAACAAGATTGTTACAGCTCTTGTTTCATTATCCAGTGTCTCCACAGATGGCAGGGTTGTCTTCTGCAGAAATGTCTTTGTCATAGAGAATGAGATCCCCATGCAGTTTTATTATGCTACATATAAAGGCAAATATCCAGTCAAGACAGTGGGCTCAGAAGGAGATTGCTGTTAACGAGATAAATTAGAAAATGTTTGTTTGAGGAAGCAGGAGGGAGAGAGAAAATAGTAGTGGTCATAAGGAGGAGGTCCAAAATCAGACAAAAGGATCTTAATAGATAAGTAAACCTTTAGACAGTGATGCACTAATGAGGGTACTGATACACTAACGTATCCAAACTTTTGCCACCCCAGTGGTGGGGATAAAAATAGTTGTGTCAGGATCATCTCAGAGGATACGAACAGCAAAGCATCAATTTGAATGCAGCTTGGCAGAATTTATAAAAATATCCTTTGCAAAAGGTGATGTCAACAGCCTTTATAATAAACCAGCCATATAATGCAATCAATATGCTGAAGGTCTGAACAAGGCAGGAAAGATCAAGCAGCCAGTAACAGCGCTTATTTTTGGCAAAACTGTGAGGAAGCACATCATAAGAAAATTAAACAGGAGCCCTTGCTAATGAGACTACTGCTAATGCTGTAGCTTGGACATATGTCTTCCAGGCCTTATTGAAAGAAATCCTGGAGCAGGATATCTTTAATTATCTCCTTTTGAAAGGAGGCAAATGTATCCATCTGAGGTGTTCCTCACAGTTTGATCAATTCTGGGAAGATCCCTGAGTGTAATTTTCATTTGTGAGGGTCTATCCTGGTCCTGATCAGCTTATTTCCTATAGTATTTTGCCCTGATGGAATGTACGTGCCTGAAAAGTCAAATTGGAGTGAGTCGTCACCTCCCAGGCCATCATAGCTAATCTGGAAAGAGAGTAAGATTTAGTATCCCTGCCCTTTTATTTACC
This sequence comes from Protopterus annectens, assembly GCF_019279795.1. Classification (NCBI taxonomy): domain Eukaryota; kingdom Metazoa; phylum Chordata; order Ceratodontiformes; family Protopteridae; genus Protopterus; species Protopterus annectens. The sequence continues at coordinate 485,076,245 of NC_056733.1, read as the reverse complement.
ACATAAATGTGATGCTGTCTGTGCTAACTTAAAGATGTTCTGGAGACCAGAGATAAATTAACTCATTACAGCTATGTGTGCTTCCTGGCATGTTCTGCAGTTACCTCCTACTGCGTCTCTAGGTTTCAAATATTGCTTGTTCATATTTGCATTAATAATTCCAAAACTATACAAGAAATCAGAATATTTTATATTGAAACATATATGAATGGCAAATACAATTGTATTGATACTTGACCTCTGCCAATGAGTATTAGTTAAAACTGTAAGGTGATGACTTCATTTTTGAAAGGTGCAAGCCACACCCACTGAGAGTTAAAGTTACACACTCAAAAGAGCTGTACTGAAGGGAATGAGTTAAAGCTGTCAAAGCAGCTTCTCTTTGACATTAATGTGCTTTTAGCTATCCTACCTGTTCCACAAACCATCCACTTTCAATCTTTTAGATGCAGCCCCCAAGCAAAGTCTGAAGCATCTGTTGTAACAGACTGAAGCAGAGGTTGGAATGAGATAAGGAGAACTGGGTTGAAAGAAACTGTTTTGTGCACCAGCATACCTCCCTTTTCACAGACCGCAGCACTGGAATCTAAAAAGATAAATGGTATATTGATGATGATATCAGACTGGCCTGAGGTACGACTGAAGCTTTTCCTTTTATGAAGTCTGGTCAGAAGAATTATGGTAATCATAGAAACTAAGCAATCAGGGAAATTCCTTGGCAGGTGCCAGAGATTGGTTGAAAAAGGTCAGTAAAATTTCTTCATGCAGTTCTGCTTTGCTAGTGGAAGAAAGGCTCTTTGTAGAGAAGTACTGAGAAGACAACACAGAAGACTATTCTGCATGAAGGGATAAGAGAAGTATTTTGAAAGTTAATTTGAAACCCCAGAATGAGTGTGAGTTTCATTACACTTGTCCAAGAATCTAGACAGCTGGAAAAAAGGCTATGCAAATGCAAGACAATTATCAAAATATGGAAAGATATGAATGCCTTGTAGTCTGCAGTGAGCAATTACTGGAGTCAGACACTGGTGCAATGAAAAGACCAAAGGGAGATAACTTTGCCAATAGGAATGTGACAGTAAACATCTTTTATGTCTAACTTTATCATGAAACTGAGTAAAGGCATGAGATGTACCAGGTTTTACATGGGTCTCTAAGTTCTGTCTCTCTTTGGCACCAGAAAAATCCTTGAAAAACATTTTGCCCATCTGATCTAAAGGTGCTAGCTTTATGGACCCCTCTGATAATCTTTGCTCCAAAACTGGAGGAAACAGGGATATTTGGTAAACAAGAGGAAGAATTCCCTGAAAAGGAGGAAAATACTCTAGTTGGCATCTGTTCCCCTATTGGAGGATTTTCAGAATCCATTTGTTAGAAATAATCTGAAGCCACCAGGGGGAGAAGAAAGACCTAGACTGAGGTATAGTTGGGGGGGGGGGTGGAAAGGCAATAATACATTCTGAGGCTTTCATTTTCTTTTCAGAGACTCCAGCCATGGTTTTTAAAATCACATTTGTTAGCATCTTGCTATATAAATTGTTTTTTGAAAAAGGGGTGCTAAGTTGGAGATAAAGTTTTTATTAAGTTTAGAATAGGGGGAATACGAAACTTTAGGTAACTCCTTTAATCAATTTCCCCCTTTCTTCAACTCTTACAAACTCAGCATCAGAAAGTCCAAACAGCATACCCTTGTTAATGTGCAAATTTAAAATTTCAGTGTTAACATCTTGTGATAAACTTTGGGAATGTAACTAAGCAAATTTTCTTAATCCTGAGCCCTTAAAAACAGCCCTGGAGACAGTATCAGCAGAATCATAAGAAAACATGAAGAACTGTTGGGTTACGTGGGAAGCAAATACAATCAAGCCATTCAATGAATTCTTTACCTCAGAAGGGGGGGGGGGGGTAACAGTACAGTTTCTCATGTTCTCAGAAGAAGCCAATAAAAATGTTAACATGTGACCCTGGCAGTTCAAAATTCTGAAAGTTAAAGAGCAGTAGAATAAACTTTCTTTCCAAATCCATCAAAAGCTTCCTCGTCCTTATTACAGATGATGAGGTTAAACTTAACAATATGTTTAACGGCAGATGTTTTAGGTAAGGAAATAACTGTAGCATCGCTGTTATGATTAGAAAACAGATATTTATGAATTTGAGGTACTTTGTATAACCTATCTGACTTTTTAGGAGGTTGACTGTCAAAAATACTGTAAGTTGTTAAAAAAGCATCCTGTAAAGCTAATAAAATAGGAGTGTAATCTGTAGGCTGAGGAATATCCAGTTGTAACAAATCATAATACCTTTGCTGGGAAATAGAGATTTCATTCTGTTCCCACTGAAATACCTTCTCAGAAAAATACTTTTCTGAAGGGGAAATCTGAAATAAAACTTGTCTCAGAATCTTCAGACTCTGGAGAAATCACTGAAACCAAAAACACTTCCCCTCTATTCCCATAGCTCTCAATGTCTGGGCACAAAAAATTCAGACAAAGCCAAAAATAATAAGGGGACAAAGCTCAGAAAATAGGGACTAATTTTAAATATTGCTCTTATAAACTTAGAAAGTTGACAGAATGCAAAGTCTTTTGTTACCATACATTTTTTGAAGGATATGAAGTCTGAAACTCAAGTGCCTATCATTATATAATGATTGCAGCCCTCACTTATTCATCGCAAAAATCCAGAAAACCACATATTTTATGTGGAACAGACCAAAATTATGAGTCAAAAATCTGGACATTCTGCGAAAATCTGGACAGTTGAGAGGTATGTTCCCTGTTCATCTGACTGAGAATAACTGTCAGAATGAGAGGGAAATCTATTTTTTTTCTATCTGAATTAAGTGATGAAAGAATTTGAAACATTAAAATCAGGACTGAATTCTTTAGCAAATCCCAGCAAGTCTTCCATGTCCATAGTGGCAGAAACAGGAAAAGAAACATTCTTATTTTTTTTTTTTCTTTTTCTGGAAGACTTATTGTAAAAGACCGACTTATGACAGGGACATTGTTTTTGGGGCAGGCATTTATGCCCAGCCTTGCAGTAGACCATCACCTGCTCTTTCCCCTGAGAATAAAAACAGTAATTCTTCCGTGACCACTGAGGACAACCCTACAGCTGTAGAGGACATTCCAACATCCAGTCTTTAATGGCTTCCCAAGGAGCTATGTATACCAGAGGAGCTAAGAAACATTGATAAGCAGTCTGAGGAACCAAGTCTGACCAAAGCAGAGTCACCTATTGGTGGTTGAAGCATTGAGTGAGCTGGCTTGATACCCAACAACTCCCTTACAGTTTTTGTCTTCTTGACAACAAGAGAAAGAGGAACAGCTCCACAGTCCAGCTGAAAAAAGAAGTCTGAAAGATGGGAAGCAGAGCCCAGAAGTGTCAGTAAACATCCTGACAGAAAATCAAAGATTTTGAGGTAAAAAAATAAATGTCAGTCCCCAAAAATCACAATATTCTTTATACACGTTTTTTTTTACACAAGTATATAATGAGGAAAAACTCCACTATAATTCATGACAGTCCATAAAGAACATCTTTCCTAGAAAAAATATATATTTTTTTTTACAGAAAAGGTGCAGTTTATCCCCAGAAAATGAAGAAGTAGTAGGTTTTTCCCAGAAGGGTTCTTATATGCCTAGCCTCGAAGGATCGCTAGCAGAACATTAGTTCCACAATGCCCACAGAGGGAGTTCACCTCAGTGGTAAGAAAGCTTTGAAGCTTTTGCCAAATGAACTGCCTTTTTATTTGGCTTTGCTTGAGCCCCTCACTTTTATGGTGTATGGAAGGTGCCTTGAAACTTTGAAAGCTGTGGAGTTGTCATATCCTGGGCAGGACATAACCAAATAGCTAAGGCTACAGCAGCAGTGATCTAATGTTGAACATATGACTTTATATCTATAAATCCCGTGCAATATGACATGCAACTTCAACTGTTAAGCCAAGTGTATAGCACTATTACACATGTTCACTAGTACTTAAGCACCATCAGGCCTGGGCAGAATACAGTGTACCCCCCTGGAACTTGATCTGTAATAAATGTGTTTTTATATATATATATATATATATATATATATATATATATATATATATATATATATATATATAGATGGATACACACACACACACACACACACACACACACACACACACACACACACACACACACACTGAAGTTTATACCATATTCATAGTGTGAGCTTTATACAGTTGTGTTGCCATTTGTTCTGTCCTAGCAGAGTGATTATTTAGAAGTACTGCTTGTGCCAGTTTAATTTAAGAAAGACTTTAAATTTACAGTTCGTAGCTCAATATAAGCATATGTACTCAATCTTTCTTTGCTTATAGGGCAAGATATATGCCCTCTATGTACCGTATGCAAAATTAACACATTAACCTAAGCTTATAGACTTGTTGCATCCTTGTTGTTATATAGCTGAACAAATGAATATGTGTGTCTAGGTAAGGAAGAGAAAGGCAACTTAAATGAAACTTTTTAACAACAGGGGAAAAGAAAGATTATATTGGGACTAAATACCGCTGCAGTAATGAACGCTCACCCCTGCTGAAAAATATTTTTTATTACCGAATAACATGTCATTAATTACATGATAGATTAGGGTAATACTGCACATCTCACTGTATTTAAAAAAAAAAACACCCAATATTATTTATTATTCTACTTCCAAATTTCCAACTTGAATATTAATAATACCATCTCTCAGGATACCTACTGAGCAAGTTAACTGCACATGGAGATGTAATATTCGTATAAACAACAATGAAAATAACTGAAAACCAAAAATGTGCAAACAGCTTAACAAGTGATATCAAGAAATTTTCAAGACTGGGTCTCTCTAGAGAATCTTCCTACCTGCCAACAATATTGATAAGAAGACACAAGAGAGCATCTTTTGCTGAAAATACGGTGAATTCAGACAAGAGAAGCTACATACAGATATATGACTCAGATAAATATATTAAAATAATCATGTAATGGAATTGTAAGTTTAGTGACTGATGTTTTAGTTAAAAATTCTAAGAAAATCTATGGCACATACATGTGTTGGAGACTATAAAATTGTACTTTTTTTCTCTAGCTATATATATATATATATATATATATATATATATATATATATATATATATATATAAGTATTTTTTTTTCATTTTCAGACAGCTGAATCACTTCAGAAAACTTTTGTTTCAATGTACAATAGTACTGTTTCAGAATGCCGTATGAGCAAACTTGTGGAAGTAACTTACATCAAGTAAAATTGCATTTTATCACTTGTATTTTTCAAGTGTATTGCCAGTATTATGTTGATATGTTAAACCCAGAGCATCCTTAATTCCTATTCAGGTCACTTTCTTAATATATCAAGTCTACACACACAACACACACACACACACACACACACACACACACACACACACACACACACACACACACGAGATCTGCAGGCTTCAACCTTTTTCATTAGCAGATATAATATAACTGAAAGTAGAGCAAACACATACAACAAAGCTACAGAACTTATTTTCCAGTGTTGGGAGAAAATAGATTTTCTACATCTGTCATAGGTAGCAATTTCCCCATCGCAGTCACCCCACTGCAAATATCTCAAGATTTTCAGGTATCATACCTTAGTATTGTCCCCTTCTGAAGTTGTGGTCTAAAATTAATATAAACAATTTATAGGTAGCAGGAACATGTGTACACCAACTAGCAGTAGTTGTTTAGGATTTGTTATATATACTTGGCACTGGCAGTGTTATTAATATTTTAAGTACAGCAAACCAAGTTATTTAGCAGACTGGTGCTGTCCAAGTAAGTGGTTTTCTTTCCTTATGGAGGATTATGAATTAAGTATAAGATTGTTTTTCATGGAAACATGAACAGTAATATGAAGTCAAGGAAAGATATTCTTGGTTTTGAATAAGAATGTGCACTTCACCCTGAAACTACTGTGTGCTCTTGTCATCCAAAAAATGGAAGAAAGCTCTCCCGATCAACAAGCAACATGCCCTTCTCGTCTCCTCTTCAGTTTTATGTGGATTGTAGTTGTGATACTTAAAACAGAGACAATGCAAAGCTAAACAGATAGGCTCTACAAGCTATCTGTAGTTTGGAAGTGAAAGTGCTGTCTGTTTGTCTGGAAGTGAGAGTGCTGTCTGCTTGTCTGGAAGTGACAGTGCTGTCTGTTAGATGTCACTATACAGAGCAACAAATGATAGAAAACGGATGACTAAAGATGACTTATGCTCATACAGAAATATGGGGAAAAAGAAAACATCTGCTCTGAGCTAAAACAGAATGGCATTAAATATACTGATCCAAAGGATATTGCCAATATCCTGGCAGATCGATTCAGTGCCAACTTCACCCCCCTCTCACCCCCTAAATGGCCCATCTCAATACCAGAAGATTGCCAAATTCCAGTAATAACGGCCACACAGGTACAAAACGCACTCTCTAAAGCCAAGAATACAGCATCCATGGGACCAGATGACATCCCAGGCTGTGTACTACATGAACTACAATATGAACTGGCACCTCACCTAAGTGTCATGTTTAATCATAGCCTCACCTCAGGTTTCGTGCCCACTGAGTGGCAGAGCTACAGTTATCCCAATCTACAAGGGGGGATCCACCTTGGATCCCGGAAACTACCGTCCCATCAGTCTGACAAGCCTTATCTGCAAGGCCACGGAGTGTATTATCATGGAACTTATAAACAAAGACATTGGCAACCTTCAAACACTGGACCCCACCCAGTTTGGGTTTGTGAAGGGCTGATCTTGTCTTCTGAACCTGATTGACTTCTTTGAATCAGTCTCCAGAGCCATGGACAAGGGTAAGGTGGTCCACACAGCCTATCTAGACCTTGCCAAGGCCTTTGACACCATCCCCCACTCTGGAATCATAGATAAACTTACTAAGTTGGGCATTAATCCCTATGTCAACCAATGGGTTGCTAAATGGCTTACTGATAGAACCCACACTGTAAAAGTAGCCGACTCCAAATCCAGCTCCAGACAAGTGACAAGTGGAGTACCTCAGGGTTCAGTCCTGGGGCCACTCTTGTTTGGCATCTACTTCTCTGAAGTACAGGTCAACACTAAGGGACTCTGAGCTAACAAAGTTTGCAGATGACTGCAAACTGGGAGCCATTATTGAATCCCCAAATGATGTGGATACTCTACAAAAGGGCCTTACAGAAACAGATGCTTGGTGCCAGAGCCATGGGCTCAAGCTCAATGCCAAGAAATGTATTGTTATCCCCTTTGGGAAAAAACATGTATCCATGAATTACCATATAGGTGGCAGTACACTAAACACAGAAAGTGTGATAAGAGACTTAGGGACACAGGTGGACAGTGGTCTCACCTTTGATAACCACATCGCCACAACAGTCAAGAAATCCTTCTATGTGGCACACCTCATCACGAAGGGCTTTTCATCCAGAAAAAAGGAGGTCATTGTCCCACTGTACTCATCCCTCATTAGACCCATTATAGAATATAACGCCCCATTTGGTATGTACCTCTCAAGACATCTGCAACAACTAGAAAGGCCTCAGAAATACCTCACGAAAAGAATCACAGGCCTAAAGCAGATGCCCTACGCTGACCACCTTATAAAACTCCAGCTATACTTTGTCGCATATCGTCTACTCAGAGGCAATCTCTGCTTAACATACAAGGCCATGTCAAACCCAGAGCTGTTGGACATGCTACACTTAAAGAAATCCCAATCTCTCAGAGCTACATGCTCCAGGGATCTAAACCTTGTCATCACAATAAACAAAACATGCTGGAGGGATAGGTTCCTGACCCAGAGACTCCCCAGACTCTGGAATAGATTGCCCATACATGTCAAGCAGAGTGCCTCTTTGGACCTCTTCAAGAGGAACCTTGACGATTGGATGGGAGAAAGGAAATTCACCCCAGGGATCACGTCAGTCGCCCTGCTAGACAGGGGTCCAGGAAAGTAAATAATGTGGGAAGAAATAGCCAGGGAATTGTTATAGCTAGGCTTGTATAGGCCCTAGGGCTGATAGCCTAGTACCAACCTATGAACCTATGAACCTATGAACCTATGAACCTATGAACATCTCCCTGCATTCCTCCACAAGTATCACTTTCACTGCAAGAGTAAAGAATGCCAAGAAATGTTTGCAAAAGGAAAACAGCCAATACCTGTTCATGGTATTGAAGAAATCTAAAAATATTCCTAGTTAAAGTTTTAACACCATGTAAGAAAATCAATCAACAACTTAAAATAGTATTGTACTGTTTTTTAGTATGAAATCCGAATATTGGACATATCCATGTAAAATACATTTCCCAGATGTCTTTTTCACTAGTAATTGTTATTTAACTACTAAAGAATGAACAGAAAATTCGGAATTTAATCATACATGACTGTTTAGTACTACTAGAAAAGCAATAACATAATTAAACAATACTTTGCAGCATGCATACCAAATTAAAATACATGTTCATTTTGCATGATGTGACTACCATTATTTTCACCAAGAACAAAACTGTCATTTACGATGAATCATTTAATAAAATTTTGACCCCCCCCAACATTGGCCCAGTAATCAAGGAGCCTCAGTCCTTACCACTGGCACCAGTGGGGGATGTACATTGGGAGGACGTCAAGGTACACACACAGTATTTCCTGATGCAGCTCTCTGTATCAAGTGCAATTTCCCTTAAGAGCACACAGAGACCACAGTCAGTCCATGGCTGGTTTATCCCTCTTTCTCCAGATCCCCAATAAGATTCCCTACTGGCACAGCTATAAGGTTGAGATCTCAGCTTAGTGGCCAAGCCAAGTTCTCCAGCACTCTCTCTGTCCAACCAATGCTTCGTGTCCCTGCCCAAGTAGCTGACACACACACACATGTTGAGGTTTGATTTACACACACACAAACACACACACACACACACACACACACACACACACACACACACACACACCTGGGAAAGGCTGGCACAGGTTTACTAGCTATGCCCCCTTTTGCCTAGACTATAAGATAGTTACCGCTGCCACCAGCCAGCTCCTTATCAGCCACTTTAAGGCCCTTAACAAAGGGTATCCAATCTTACTGTGTAATGCTATTATCAATACAAATGCTAGTTTGACCAAGAGCAATGCTTTTAGGAGTGACCCACACAGTGTCACCAAATAAATATGCAAGCATTCTCACAACTTAAATATCTCCAGACAGATCAGCCACAATGAAAGGTTTAAATATCTTTAGGAACATAGGATCATAGGAAGTTACTAGGCTATTGGCCCTGAGGCCCTTACAAGCCTAGCCAAGAATTTAGTCCATATTGCAACAAGTCAATATCCAATTGCCACTGTCCAGTAGGGACACAGGTAGAATCCCAGGGGTGTATTTTCTGTTCCCTATCCATTTATCCAGGTTGAGCTTAAAACGGTTAATGAGGTATTCTGTTTGATGTGAAGAGGGAGTTTGTTTCACAAAAAGGGGAGTGTCTAGGGCACACATCTATCCCACCAAGAAGTCCTATTGATGTCACAGACCAGGTTGAGGTCACTCATGTGGGTTACTTGAGTGGAGCTTGACTTGCAGATATACAGCAGTCCCATCAAGGCAGGGTCTGAGATTGCTTTGTATTTAATAATAAATATTAAGAGAACAACACAATACTCAGTATATATTTACAGTGACAGCAACGTTCAAAATCACAGGAAATATTTAAAACAGTATTGCAGTACAGTCTCAAATAAATAAAAAACATCTAAATTAAGCTTTGCATATATTCCTGATATATCTAAAAGAATTACTTTACCCTACTATACTTACTTGATTAGAGCAGCAAGGCAGATATGGTGAATGGGTATTATGGTCAGGTCCAAGACAGACTACAGAATGCTGAGTCTCTCTCTGTCTCTCTCACAGACTTCTTAAATTAATATATCAAATATTACTGTTGGGATAGCTTGCAGAATGACGTTTTCTTGTGTAGTGACTATCCCTGATAAAACACTCTCTGCTGAAAGCTAGCAGCATTTAGCATCCACCTTTGAAAATACATGCACAAGGGCTTTTCCTCAGATGTTGATACTTGCTGGAGTCATAAAACAATAAAATACTTCCAAGACAATACAGAAAGTTCCCTGGTTCTAGACATTGCATCTGTTACTGCACTGAAACTGAACGGTAACATTTTTTTATGGCCTGACCAGAAAGTAATTTAATTTCAGCTATTTTTCTGAAGTTAACCTTCTGTGTTTCAATTTCCACTGTTAAAATATATACATTTAAACAGTTACAATAGTGTATGCACAGTTTTGTTCTGTTTCAGTAGGGTACACTGTGGTTACATGTTTAAGCTCAGTACTTTACAAAGTCTTTTCAACATGATATACACATAACATATAGTTCTAATATAGTTGTGTAAGTGTCTTAGACAAATCATTTCAATATTCACCAATGACATATAATTAGTTACAAAATTCCACATAGCTGGGCTGGCTGTATCCTCTTATGTCACACTTATTTCACCCCATAGGAGAGTCAAGCTAGTTTTTCAAGTGACCCTTCAGAACCATTGCTTGAGAGGGATGAGCCTTTCTGGGGAATACATTACCCCATTCCTTGTCTTGGGATTCCAGCTATCTTGGCATTGCTGACCCCAGAAGAGTGCTGCACTGTCCTATCATATGCCTGCAATCCTAAGCTCTACCATAGTAACTTGGGATTTTGCAGGCTGACTCCCTGTAGCCATAGATCTCCCCCAAACTCATCCTACCTTTTAAAGCAAATACTTAGCTCCAGGGCATCCCTATAATGGTAAGGTTTCATTATGCTAACATGGTACAATTTGTGCCCCTGCCTCCTGCCTAACAGTTCTACCATGTAGTTAACATCACTGACCTTCCTTACCACTTTGAAGGGTCTCTCCTAAGCTGCCTGTAGTTTGTTGTATCTGACAGGAATGAGAACCATAACCTGCTGCCCCACAGCATACTCATTAGCTCGAACTTTCCTGTCATACCAGACCTTTTTCTGCTGTTTGGCTTCTGCTAGATTCTCCTGGGCCAATCCCATTAGTTCCCTCAGCCTTGTCCTGAGATTTAGGACATATGCCAAAACAGACTCCTTGTGAGAATCACATTCATACTCCCACTCATCTTGAATCATATCTAGAGGTCCCCTTACCCTACGACCATACAGCAACTCTAAGTGTGAAAAACCTGTGGATTCCTGTGGCTCCTCTCTGTAAGCAAAGAACAGATGTGGCAAATATTTGTCACACTCCATCTTAAACTGGTATGCAAATGCCCATGCATGGTCATTAATGTAGTTTAACCTCTCAACCAGACCATTAGTCTGTAGATGGTAGTGGGTGGTCTTTAGGTGCTTCATCCAACAGTGCTTCCACAGACAAGCCAGCAGGTTTGACATGAAACTGGCACCTCTGTCAGTCAGTATTTCTTTTGGGAAACATATCCTGCTTAAAATCTCTAACAAAGCATTTGCCAACTTTTCTACCTCAATGGAAGACAGATCCACCATTTTGCCACCTGGTAGCATAATCTACTACCACTAGGATATACTTCTTCTCTGTGAAACTTGAGGTACCCAGAAGCTCCACAATATCCATAGCTACCCTCTGAAAGGGCTCCTCAATCACAGGAAAAGGCATCAAAGGAGCCTTGACCTTATCTCCTGCCTTGCCTATTTTTTGGGACTGCTCACAAGTCTTGCAGTTCCCTGTTACATCCTTGGAAATCCCAGGCCAATAAAAGTTCAGCATAATGCACCTCTTGGTAAGCCTCGTGCCCATATGACCTACAAAGGGAATATCATGGGCTATGGCTAGAAGTGCCAGTCGGTAGGCTCTGGGCAGTACCAACTGCTGTATTCTCTCACTTTCTAGCCCTCCCTCAGGGGTCCACTCTGTACAGTAATCCTTTGTCCCTGTATACAGATTCCCCCTTTCTTTGACAATCAGGTGCCTCACTAGCTACATCTCTCAGGCCTTGTAATGTAGAGTCTGAGAGCTGAACCTGTCTCAACTCTCTCTTTTTAACCCTTCCCAGATCACCTTCCACATGAAGTCTGGTATTCTCTGACAGCAATGCCTCACTGTTAGCCTGGGTGCTACTACTCACCTCTGCCCTTGCAGTCACTCTGTCCAAGGGTACATTAGTATCCACAAGAATCTGTGGCTCACCTTCAGTCTCACTGTTACAGGGTAACTCCCTCCCTGAAGTAGCCACCTCACCAGTCCTGGCTTCAAGTGTGCAGTCTGTCTTGGTCCCCTCAGTCTGCCAGACCCACATGCTTGTCTCCAAAGTCTGAATGCATGTAAATGCATACATACAAGGTACTGCATTATCAAAATCATTCTCTATTAAGACATCTGCAGGGATATCCTTGAACACACCTACTTGCTTGCTTCTTTGTCCACCCTCCCAGTCAAGGTGAATCCTAGCCAAAGGTATTTGGAATCGGGTCCTTCCTAAAGTTGTGACTCGAGTAGACTGCCCAAGCAAGTAGTGCTCCTCTTTAATTATTGCAGGCTTCAGAATGGTTAGGTCAGAGGCTGTGACTCTCTTGGCAGTGGCCTGTTTCCCATCTACTAAGATAGGATATAATGTCTTGTGTTAGTTTTGTACCCTTGCTGCCGCCAGATAACTTACTGCTGACATTATGTCATTCCCACTTACTGGTTCTACCACCTTTTGTTCTCTACCTTGCCTCCATGGACATTAATATGCTACACGGCCTCGCAGGTTACATTTAAAACATTTAACCCTGAATCCTGGCCATAGACCTGAGCTAGCGGCTTCCCCTGCTACTGGCAGACTCTGCTGGGGTGGTTTAGGCTGCCCACCATGGGTTCCCTTAGACCCATGAACAGCACTAGGTATCCCTTTCCCATGCAGTGATGTCCTGCTTGCTAGGTATAGATCTCCCTTTTGACCCATCTCATCTGCAGTATTACATTCCCTATCTGCTAACCAGATTCTTATGTCCTCAGGCAAAGTGTTAAGGGCTTGTTCTCTCACCAAAAGGTCTGCCAGCCTTTTAAAAGTGGTGCCAGACACCCACTTACTCATCTATGGAAATAAGTGCTTAGTTCAGCAATATATTCACACACACTTTCATCTGCCTTGCACCTATGCTCACAAAACTTTTTTTCTGTAAGCTTCAGATGTTAACTTAAAACACACTAATAAACATTTTTTAAATGTATTATAATTTAAGCAATCAGCAACAGACAATTTAGAAACAGCAGTTACAGCTTTACCATGGAGTAAGGGGGTCAGGAACTGTACCCAGAGCCCTTGATCAACATTATACTGTTTACATACCCTTTCAAACATATGAATACAACTATCAAAATTATCACACTCTGTAAACTGAAGAAGAAATTGACATACCTTTGTTTCTCCTGTCAGCATCTCCTTTTCATGTTGCCTCTGCCTCTCATTTTCATCAGCTTCCAGACATCCCAATCTCTCTGCTGATTCCAGTGCCATCTGTTTCTCCTTTTCTTCAGCCTCCAAACACTGCAGTGTCTCTGCTGATTCTAGTTCTAACTGTTTGGCCTCCAGTTCAATTCTCTTTAACTCCAGATGCATTTTTAAGTCCTCTGTGGAAAAATTGAACTGTCCATTTTCTGAGAGTTGTACATCCCCAAGACCAGTCTGGTTGTCCTCCTAGTTGCTGGTTTGTCAACACCAGAAAAGAAAGCGATTTGGATAAACAAAGAACCAAAGCAATAGGCAGCTGTACCAAAACGCTAGCTGCCACCTCTCACAGAAAAAGTCCAGCTAAGGAAACAGACGCTGTTCGTAAAACCAAAAGAATTTAATGACAAAAAGTTGAGCGCTTTCACTCGCTGAAGAGCGAGCTTCATCAGAACAATAAATTGACAGTGTCATTCAATTAAATAGTAAAAAATGGCGCCAAAACCGCTCAAGCAAAAAACATAAAATATAAAATATTACCCAGTTGTATCAACAATTGCAAGTCATAATAGGTAAAAAAAAGCAAGGTAGATACCAGATATAAGAAAAATAAGTCCTCTGCTGTTGGTGGAAGATGGATCCGACCTCGGAGGTTCAGCAGACCACATCGGAACTTGAATCTAGTTCTCTAAAGCTGGAATTCATTTAAAAACTGACATAAAGGTAGATTTTGCTTCTTTCTTATTAGTAACTAATAAATTCACTTGATCCTTATTACAGGTTGGATAGGCCCTTTTCTATTTTCCATTTTTATTAATGATCTAAATACTGTTGTTCCTCAAGCCACATGCATACAATACACCGATGATTCTACTTTAATCTGTACTGCTAAGTCATCAATCTCTCTTCAGACCCTTACTCAAACAGTATTTAACACTGTTGAAAATTGGTTCACCCATCATTGCCTCCTCCTAAACCCTAAAAAAAACAAAATTGTTACTTTTTGCTCCCACCCAAAAGGCACCAGAGTTCCACTTCACAATTACCTCTAACAACGGAACTACTATTTCCCCTGACACTACCACACATCTACTGGGCATAACCATAGATAATAACCTCAGCTTCGATGATCATATCAACAATACTATACAGACTGTCAATAAAAAACTAGGCTCCCTGTATAGAATCAAACCCTTCCTCACACCACTAGCTAGAACCTCCATTGCCCAGACTCATCTAACTTCTACCCTATTCTATGCTTCTGCCATATACATCAATCTATCAAAACACAATCTAAGCAAGCTTGAAACTAGCTATAATAACATAGCTAGATTTGTCACTGCCACCCCCTTCAGAACCCACCACTGTCACAACCTTAAACAACTCAGATGGTCAGAACTACAAAACCATCTACTGTATAATCAACTGGTTATCTCACATAATATTCTTTATCACCCAAATAATACCCCAATCCTCTCTAACCTGATCTCCCCATATAGAAATCTTGCAACACTTCGCTCAGCAAATAAGCTATTAATCTCAAATATTAAATCCAACAATAAAGCTGGGGACTCACTTTTTACTAATATTGTAGGTAAAATCTGGAACAATCTTCCTAGTACACTCACATCTCTCTCATCCACACCACTCTTCAAGAAACATCTCAAACAACATCTGAAAATTCATTGGCTTTGTCCCTGTTCTAAACCTGACTAAATCCTACTTTCTCCCCCTTAATGCTCTTCATTCTATACCCCTTCCTTCTGGCCTCTGTCCCCCCTACAGCTTTAATCAATAGAATCTAACTTTATTCTAGTCCTTGTTTTTTTTTTCTTCTACTTTTCTCTCTTTTTCTTTCTCTGACCTACAAATCATTACTCTAGAACTCTGAGTGTTCTTGTACTCGATTGTATTTCTAACCTTTGCATAGACTGTGAGATATTATTCATAGACACAATTTTTACTTTTATATTGTATTTTAAACCTTGCACAGACTTTGTATTTGAATTTAGTCATTTTTAATTATTGTAATCTTTTTGTAATTTACTAATGCTTTGAGCTTATCTCCCTGGGCCACTGCTGAAAATGGATATGTATCCAGCTAGACTAGCCCAGCCAACAAATGTAAAATAAAAAAAATTAAAAATAAACTGAATATTTAACCCCATCGACCGAAAACACTAAGGTATTTGGGTACTTCATTTGAAATTTTTGCTGTTTATCAATCAGAAATATGCAATAAGGAGATAAGAGCTGTCTGGCTTGCCTAATTTGTAGAAGCAAGTCTTGGGCCAGGGATATTATGTTGTTATTCCATATTAATGAGCCTCCATTTTTCTTTGCAGTTAATAATATTTTATTAACGTCTTGAAAGTTGAGAAGTTTGGCATAGACAGGTCTTGGAATATTTGAAGCTTGAGATTCTCTCAGAGCTCTATGAGCTCTTTCTATTGTTGTTTGATGTGCAGTTTTTGGGTCGAGTAGAGTTGTAAGCATTTGTATGATAGATGGGATTAATTCATTATGTTGTATATTTTCCGGCATGCCTCTGATTATTATGTTATTTCTTCTAGACCTTGCCTCAAGATCAAAAATTTTAGCTTGGATATTTTGAATGTCTGCTTCATGTGAGTCAGATTTTTTGGCAAGCAGGGCTATTCTGTCTTCATTCTCTGTGATTTTGCCTTCAGATTTGTCCATTCTTTCCAAGATTTGATTGAAGGAAGCTCCAAAGGATTGCACTTGAGTAGATAATTCTTTTATAGCTTCTTGGATAGGTAGTAAGGCTGCTTTAATATCTTCCAGGTTTACCAGTTGATCCACTTTATTTTTATTTCCAGATTTTACAGACTCTTGTTGTTTTGTTATTTTCTGTCTTTTAGAGTTTAAATCTTTCTCAGGTGACAAAAGTTCTGAAAGTTTAGTTTTTGTTGCTGTAGTGTCCATAGTTTTATATTATTTTGACATTTTGTAGAGGTAAAAGTAAAAGTAAAAACTTCTTGGTGTATATTTAGATGAATATGAGGGAAGTGTTCTGAGCACACGGCTTCTTTTTTTGAGACTGTCTTCAGTTCCAGGTAATCTGTTGTAATCTTGATAGATTTGTTAGTAATTCAGGTTCAACTATCTTCTGGGTTTCTGGATAATAAGAGTTGTTAGTTCAGAAAATTGTTATTAAATAAGTCCTGGTATTTCCTCTGGGTTGAGTTTTTCCTCTGAGTATTTGAAGAACTGTAGATTAGCAGTGCTTACAGAACGGCGGCCATCTTTGATCCCAAGTAAATAATTTCTGAATTCTTTCCCTCTCTGTTTTATGTGCTGTTTAGTTAAACTTGTTTAGGACTACTCTGAAATTTCCGATAACTTTAGAATTAGTATAAGGATTCCATAGAAATTATTAGATGCAGTAATTCTGTTTCTAATTCATAAAGGGTGTTTTTTTTCTTCTCCAGCACCAATTATACTTTCTCCATTAATCATCTTATGTGTTCATTAGAGACTATTATTTCCCTATTAAGGTTATTTTTTTATTTTATTTAGCTATAAAAACTGTCACATTTCAAGTTTCAAGGTCACTGATTTTTGATCTAGGACAATTTGCATTGTGCACTTTCTTTCTGGAGTTGGGGTGGTTGATTCTTTCGTGGGGTATGTAGTTTGTTTTTCTCATTCTTACTATTATTATGGAGAAGATATCTCCTTATACTAACTCCTCAGTTAATATAAAGGGTTAAGGCTCCTGTTTGATAAGCTGCTTTCGGTGTCAAGGGTAAAAAGTTTAAAGCTCCCCATTTACTTCATTTTTATTTATTTATTTATTTGTTGTCAAACACTTTCGGTCATAAGTTGGAGTAACTTTGGTGTCTAGTAGTGACACAGAGAGCTAGCAATCTGGTGTGGCATGCTGCAGGTATATTGCTGACACCTTTTAAGTGCATTTAAGACACAATGAAATAGGTATCCCTGGTTTCTAGTATTCTCCATGCACCACACCTTTAGTGGTGCAAATGCTGCCTGTTTTTTTTTTTTTAATGTGCTTTTAAGGCATGACATAATGAGATATTTCTGGTGTCTAGAGTTCCACCCCCACCCCCAGTATTGCAGGAATGGCTCATTAGTAAAGAAGTATGTGGAGATATGACAGCCCACCCACCCCATACACACACACACACACACACACACACACACACACACACACACACACACACACACACACACACACATGCGCACACACACACACAAACACACCTGAGGCCACTCATCCATCTGCATGGACTCACACATGCAGCCACTCACATACACACATGCATACACCACCCAACAAGGGTGTAGCTAGGCATACTCAGAGTACATTTTTTCTGAGCATCCCTTGGAAACCTTAACAACCAAAAAGCACAGAATGTTTAGAGCTATGGTAATGAATATTTAGAGTGCAGAGGTAGACAAAGAATGCCCGTATGAAATGAATATGCCACAAAAGATAGCTTTGTTTTTTTTTTTTTTTCGGAATAAATGATAATGGTTGAAAATAATGTGTCACCTTCCTATATGTATTGGGGGTACCTTTTTGACGGTTGAATACATTTTTAAAATAATAGGTGGGTGGTAAGGGGTGACAACATTAGGTTTGAGTGCAAAATGTAAATTTTTGGCTACACCCCTGCCGACCAACGCTATATGTCCGCTAAACTCCCTCTACACTTACCTCTGACATGATCTGGTGAAGGCAAGCTTTTATTTTTTTATTTATTAACACTCTAACACTGTGTGAATCACTCAGCTGCATAAGTTCCTTACTGCAGACATTTATGGTGGAAACCACATGGCTAACTTCAACTTTATGCATTTGTGCTAATGCTAACCCTGCACATTACATTACTAAAAACCCTTTCCATAACAGTGTCACCAACAGGATAAAAGGCCACAGAATATTCAAAACACCAAATCAATCACATCAGTAAATCTATCCCCTTACCTAACCCTTAACCTAAGTACTGCATACCTCCACTATATAAAGCTTGGATTCAACCAAATGTGATTCTCATGGATATGCAGTCACTCATGTGTCAAATGAAGGAAACGCACACACACACACATATATATATATATATATAAATATATATATATATATATATATATATATAGATATGTGTGTGTGTGTGTGTGTGTGTAACTATATATATATATATATATATATATATATATATATATATATATATATATATATATATCTATATCTATCTATATATATATATATATATATATATATATATATATATATATATAGATAGATATATGGTTATATGTGGCTTGATCACTGCCCCAAACCATAGGCATATACTAGATCTAGCACAGATTTAATCCATTAACATGCTGGTATGGATGCACAGAGCATGAAATTAAAAGAATATATATATATATATATATATATATATATATATATATATATATATATATATATATATATTTTTTTTTGAAGGGAGGAAAGCCCCAACTCTGAGACTGCAAAACACTGAAAAAAGGGCAAAACCCCACACCCTACTGTATAGCGATTCCACATGTGAAGAATATGGCAACCTGCAATGAGCTGGCAGTTAGAAAAAACAACCATCTTAACAAAATGTTAAATTAAATGAACATATGATCAAACCCACTGTGTGTATAAATATATATATATATATATATATATATATATATATATATATATACATATATATATATATATATATATATATATATATATATATATATGTAAGTGTGCATATATGGTTCTACTTCAAAACATCGAAAACTCATAACATCTAATTTCAAAACATCGAGACCATAATATCGAAAATTCAAAACATCTAAAACCCATAGCATCGAAAACTCAAAACACTGAAACTTTACATCACAGCATCGAAAGCTACAAAGCACATATAAATAACACCCCCTCCACCTACAACAACACCAAATGAACAAACACACTTTTGACTATGTTTTTGCAGGGTGGCAAGCCCCCCTGCACTCCCTGTAAATTAAATATACCAACTCTGAGATCGCACTACAGTGGGAAACAGTTAATTTCCTAACCCCACCGTATCACGATCACCATAAAGATTGTACATATAATGTCTGAATCACTTACCTGTATGGCCTAAAATCACATACACAGTGGCAAAACAAACACTATATAAATACTATAAATTCCTACACTATATAAATAATAACTATATAAACAAAAACTACAACATCTTATAGTGATACCACAAGATTAACAGAATAAACTATAACATTTATATGTTTGGACTACTCGAGGTTATACATTTTCAATGTTTTGAAATTCAGTGTTATGAGTTTTAGATGTTTTGAATTTTCAATGTTATGGTCTCTATGTTTTGAAATTAGATGTTATGAGTTTTCATTGTTTTGAAGTAGAACTATATATAATATATATATATATATATATATATATATAGAGAGAGAGAGAGAGAAAGAGACAGATTAGATATTAGATATAGCTAATAGATAGATAGATAGATAGTTAGATAGATAGATAGATAGATAGATAGATAGATAGATAGATAGATAGATAGATAGATGTATACACACACTCACATGTACACAGACGATAAGAAGAATCATTAGCATTCCATGAAAATACTTTGTGCTACAGAATGAAGAAATGAATAATGGGCATTTCTGCAAAGAGGAAAGTTAAGCAAGCAATGCAGCTCCCTCCATTCTTATACATTTAGCACTCATATGTTTTTGTTGATTGTTTACTTTGGGACACTCTATCATACTTCCCGCAGGGCATGGGCAGTGCCAAATGGACTGACATCCCAATGGGGCTGTCAGTTAATTGTTTGACACATTTTTTTAATTATCATTCTAGTTCTTTACTTTTTCAACAGTAGTAATTTTAAGAAGGCTAAACAATAAAAAGACTGAACCTCTAATGGGCATTAATGACTTAATGTCAGTGAAATAAAGCCCAACATATCCAGCAAGATGGTAGCTTCCCTCTTCCCCTGCTTTGCACAATTTTAAGTGCCTTGCAGTCCTTTTAGAGGTGTGAAGGAGGAGCACAAGCCCTCCGATGGATGCTACTCATTTTGTTTTAATCATATATTCTTAAAAGCAACATGATTAACATGAACATGTGTTTCTTTCTGATATTATAAGGTCAGTTCAGTCACAGCAGGGGTGGTGCTTGATACTGAGTATCATGGTGTGTCCTAATATAAACAATTATACTCTTTTTTTAATCATGTACACTTACTCAGCATTTTTATGAACAGGCTCAGTGTGGCTAGCACACATTCAAGAAAAAATCATATTCATAGGAAAAGGTTCAGTTCTAAATAGACTGCAACCCAAAATTTCACAGTTTACTTTTATCAAAAATTGCATATACTCAAAATAACCTTGCTTACAGGTGGTTTTGCTCTCTATGTTATCTATGTGGAGAGCTTTGCATCCACCCCCGTTTATATCTATAACAAATCAAAAGGTCATTGCACCTTGGTTAAATTCCAAAAATCACCTAGAACATGTATTTTTTATATAAAACAGGCCATGGATAGTTGGACTGTGTAGTAATTGTCAGGGATGTGTTCATGAAGAACCACATATAGACATAGGATAACTTCTGAAGTTGGGCCCTAAGGGACCTTTTCTTGTAGTTATAATCCCGAGCATGCACTCTGTCTTAACCTACTCAGAGAGCAAGGGGCACTGATGTTGCTTACAAAGAGAATGAATAAGCTACTTCCATCTTAAAGTAAACCCTATGCAGAAATGGGGGATAAAATTTAGCATAATTTTTCCGTTTGATAATGAAGTATATTCTGTTCTTTCAGAGATGATAATCAAATGGCCAACAACCATACCGCTCAACCTCTTAGCACAAACAATTTGAACAAAGCCAAAAATAATGGAGGGAAAAAGACCCAAAAATAGGGACACATTTTAAATATTGCTCTCATATATTCATATTCTCATATGCTAGAATTGTGTATTGCTCTCATATACTCATATGTTAGAATAAAATGTATTGTATAACTGTATACTTTCTGAAAGATATGAAGTCAGAAACTCAAGTCCCAGTCATTATTTAATAAATTCAGTCCTAATTGATTGGCCACAAAAATCGAGAAAACAACAAATTTCATGAGGAACAGACCAAAAATATGAGGCAAAAGTCTGGACATTCTGTGAAAATCTGGACAGTTGAGAGGTATGCCAGCAATGGAAGTTAGTTAAGTAATGATTTACCACAAGCCTATAAGACATGTATATGACAGTATCTTAATCAAAACTGAAGGAATGATCCCAATAGGTTAAATTCTTTAAAATATCCGTTTAAACATTTTTTACTTCTAAACTAAGGAAACTTGTAGTTTAGAGACACTAGCTTTGAGCATCTGAGAAAGAGACAAAGTTAAACATGACTTGCAGATCTTCGGGGGGATCCATACTGGAAGACTTTGTCCGACAGAATATTTGTAAAGGCATTTCTAATAGAAAACAGGAAAAATAGCTAGAACATAAAGCGTGACAGAGCAACCAAAGAATACATTAACACATCATGGAACAGGCGTCCAAAGCTACATATTACCTAAACAAAAAAGGCTGTCAGCCTCATCCTGCCTTGGGATCATTCAGTACTGCAAGGCATACCATATATAAGATCAGAAAGTTATAAAATGTCATTGCATACAATCGAAAGAAATGTTGCACCTGAATCTGTGAAGTAACAGGGAATGCTTTACATAGCAACACATGTTTTTATTTTGTAGTATATGAAAGTAGATAAAATGGCATTTATTTGTGTTACTGTATTTTTTTTTTCTACCTACTGTTTGATATTGTAAATCACTGGCTTAAATCAGAAATTGTTTGCCTTAATAATAACCAGTAATAAACTAAAACATTTGCTCATGTGAATTCTTATTACAAATCAGTCCAACAAAAAGAGGTACACTGACTTCCATAAAGCCAAAAGCATTCCAGGAGAAAATTAAATGAAGCTTACAGGGAAAAAATTTGAACTGAATGTTTTTATTATATGGGGTCATGTGCATTTGTGAAATTGAGTAATACTATTTACGATTCCTAGCACTAAGGACAAAAATAACTTTCCATGAGCTAATATCCTACAGGAATATAAGTGAACTGGGGCATAACTTGAGCATTTTTTAAATAAAGATCAGTAATTAACTGTGTATATTATAATATGTTGGGAACGTTGTCTGCTGCACAATACATGCATTTCCATTGTGAAAAAGCAGAGGTCTGTGTCTCTTACTTTAAGTGGTGGATAATCTGCACAGTTTTTCATATAAAACAAATTCATGCATTTGTGACAAAATTCTCATAATAAAGACACATTATTTATTTGACTGTAATAATTAATGGTATCCTTTACTTACCAGTCAGTATTGATACACTGATGGAATAAAATAAAAAATATACTGTGACTCTATGCATAGCAGGCATGCAAAAGTGTAAAATACTTTAGGCAGTGAAAAGACATGCAAACCAATCCAATATAACAGTTTTCATTACCATGAGTAACCTTTCCCACATTAACCTCCACAGCACCCCCAAATCAGTCTATGAACAGCTTCTGTATCATGACAGGATCATGTCTATCTACTGGCACAAAACTGTGAAGAATGATACCTGCAGCCATCCTAATATAGATGATTACAAATATTTTTCATTTCTTCCCTAATTCCCTTATTTGTTAGAAGGCCTCTATATTTGTTATGGCTGCAGTTTGGGTAGATGCACTTAGTGCATGTTTCCATATCCTGTGCTCTTCATAAGTGATATATATTATACCTCTACTGTCTTGAATCTGCTAGCCAAGTTTAGGATGCCGGCCCTTATTACAAATATTGACAGACTCTGCCCTCTACCAGGTAATACTCCTGTGGAACAGAATCTCTCAAGGAAGAATACCTTGTTTGCAATCACTCAATCCCTCCAGTGGGCCTTCTGGCATCCAGACCACTAATGAGCACATGTCATCCAATAGTCAAGCAGGGGCTTTCTATTTGCAGCATTTCATCTCCCCTCCTAGATAACAGATTGAATTTAATCATCAGTACTCTGATATCTGTTTTAAGCAGAGCAGTGTCACAGGGGAGATGGAGCCTTTTAGAAGAATTAATAGATGCAAAGAAGACAAACTGATTTTCGATAGGATGCCAGGCTATTGCTTATCTCACACACTTGCATGCTCGCATACATGTGTGCACAGACACAAACACAGCATGCACAACTATAAACAATCTGGGGGATCAATGGATCAGTGAGGGTTTGTCTTTGGAATGTGGGTCAGGAACCAGAAGTGCTCAGCAAAAGAACACAGAGACTTTTAGGGGTTGGGTAAGGAGACTGCATACAGACATCACCCCAGACAGGAACAAAACTGGAGGGCCAAGTGTTCTGAGCTGGCAGTGCTTAGTGCTGAGTCACTATAAATACTGAACACTAATTCATGCATTATGCCTAGCATCATTTCAGGCATGTAATGATGCCTATCAGATGAGAGAGTTCTTTCTCTTGCTGTTTGCAATACACTTAGAAATCTTCTTGCTCATTCTCAGAATCTCTAACACAATGATTTATTTTAAAGAAACAAGGAGATCAGAGTCTATAATTATGATTCTAGAATTCAAATTCATGTTTATTAACATGCTTGTAAACAAGTACCGCACATCATACAAGTAAAACAATTAAATAGCAATGTGTAGGATAAAATAATATACAGCTAAGTCTAACAGCTGGAAACAAAAACTATGCTAAGAGTAAAAACCTAATAAATGGACAAAAAACAAATAACATTATTCAGAGAAAAGAGTTTGTTATTTTTCTCTTCTTGAAATATGGAGACTGTTCAACACATTGTGACTTATTACAATTCAGTGACAAATTTTCTTTCTTAAGTTTTAAAACATTTGGTTCCACACATTGCCATCTTCAGTGAAATGAAGAAATGCACACATGAAAAACTGTTACTGCACTTGATATCTGACTGCCAGCATTTCGGTACTAATACTGTTCACTTGTTAAGTTTTTTCACAAAAAGGACATCCATCCAAGAATAATTCAGTGTGACTGGAAACCACAAATGTAAAGACATTCCCCCGGATTTACTAATCTGCCATGCAGGACTAAATTAGTCCTGCACGTAAGCGGCAGTTTAAGAGGAGGATGGGAGTGTACCATGCATAATAATGTAGGCGCGCTGCCTGAGCTCCAAATCCTACACTAAGCGTGGACGAGTGCAGGGGGTGTGTCTGAGAGCAAAGCTCTCAGAATAAACACACCACTGCAAAGCATAACATAAGAAAATGTAAATAAATGAGCAAAACCGCTCATAGGTGTCCGCATATCTCCATCAACAGTTCCCATGTGTTCAACAGCAACAGTACATTGAATTAAAATGAAGAAACCCTTGTATTAATTTTTTTTTAAAACCCCGAGTACAGCTAACCATAGGTGCTCGGGTTTGCCCATCGCTTAGCTACGGTTAAAGCAGCTGAAAAGGCTGAAGAGGATAACAAGGAATATATATACAAATGAAGCAGCACAGCATTAGTGGAGTGGTTAGAGTATCCGCCAAATGAACAGGCAGTCCCGGTTCAAGCTCCACTGCAGCACAAATCATTTTCCATGGGAAATCTGTATATGAACATATTTTTACATCATTTTGCCGTATAACCTACAGAATAACATTTAAATGTGAACTGGAGTACTGCATGAAATGCACATGTGAAGTATCAGTGTCATAATGAATAAGGCACTAGTAAGCAGGTTTAAGCACAAATAATCAGTAGTAAGTGTGTCTAAGTATGATTGCGCAGGGGTAAGCATTGCCTACACAGATTAAGCAAAGTAGAAGCTAACTAAGTGTAAGAAACTGTAATCGGAGGTTAGCAGTGCTTACCGTCGTGCAAACCCATGCAAACCCGCTTACAACCACTTTAAAGTGCCTTAATCACTCTGGATCCAACGGCCCATGTTCTGCCTAGCAAGAAAATGCCTCTGCAAGGCAGAAACTCAGGACCCTGTACACTATATTCACAGTAGTTAACCACTAAGCCATCATAGCAATAGATATGCATGAGGTATCAGCAAACTAATTCTCACCACAGGAAAACAAACCAAACATGTGAACTAAATCCATGTAAATGTGAAGTGGTATAGCCTGCTACATAACATAAATATATGAATTGGAATAATGCAGTAAGGCCAGATGTGAGGTGTCATTGCAATAAAGTGTTGAAGTTCCCAGGACCGCATACAGCGTACGTACACATGAATCAAGGATACAAGACACATATATAACATGTAATGAAGAAGACATCAATGCCAAAAGGCAAATATCATGCAAATCGAATATTAAGCACTGCTAAGCATTGCACAGCACTGATACCCAGATTACTGGCAGGATACTACCAGTGGGAGAAACAATGTCAACCTGCAAAGTCAAATCCTACACAAATGCATGCTCGTCCCTAGCGGGATGTCCCCAAACATACTGCTAAAACGAGTCCTTGGGGTAACATACCATGCCTTACAGGTAAGCAAAGAAGGATATGTATGTTCACTGACTGAATGTGTGGGAACCCTGAAGATCCATGGGGTGAGAGAACTTACATGATGGGTCCTGAGAAGTGGAGAGTGGGCAATGCGCAGTGGTGTGGTGAGATTCGAATGGAACCTGTAGGAAGGATGATTGATGTGGAGGAGGGAGGGGATGGAGGGAATGATGGGTAAGATATTATGGGCCAAGGCGTTCCGGGGTAGGATGGACCCATTCTAATGGGACCGCCCCATGGATGTAAGCGAGAAAGGAGGGGAGTAAACAGGAAGGTAACTGAGACATACCATTTCCCATGGCAAAGCACGTAATGAGTAATATGTATGTTGCATAACCCATGGAATAACATATATATATATATATATATATATATATATATATATATATATATATATGTATATATGTATATATATATATATATACATATATGACCTAGACTACTGCAGGAAATGCACATGTGAGGTGGCAGTATCATTATGCATAAAGCATTAGTTAGGTTATGCAGCAAGAAGCAGTAGTAAGCATATGTCAGCACTAGTAAGCGAGTTTAAGGCCATACATCCCATACATCCACATGTTTTATATACATATATATAAATATATACATATATATATATATATATATATATATATATATATATATATATATATATATATATATATATATATATATATATATATATATATATATATGTATGCAGACATATACATATATATATAAATATATATATGTGTGTGTGTGTGTGTGTGTGTGTGTGTGTGTGTGTGTGTGTGTGTGTGTGTGTGTGTGTGTGTGTGTGTGTGTGTGTATGTGTGCGTAGATATACACAGATAGGAAACAGCACCCAAGAATGACATATGTTCACAGGCTATGAAAATGGAAGTGAAGGGCCCAAGCAAGAAACATGTAACACGGAGCATGACCCCCCACCCAGCTGGACAGAGGAAACATACAAACAAACCCACAAACAATGTAAATAGTCCACTGCTTCCCAGACCACAGGCAGGATACAACCGGGGGGGACACAGTGGACCTGTGAAATCTAATCCTGGAACACAAACAGGAGCGGTCCTTGCAGGACACCCCAAAAATTGTCATAATATGGGAGGAAGCCAGTGTGATGACCTTTCAAGGCGGGGTGTGTACATACCCGGAATACAAGGGTGGGAAAGCCTGATGACCTATGGGTTGAGACAACATATGAGATGGGTCCCGTGAAGTGGAGAGAGGGCAGTGTGTAGTGGTGTGTTCAGACCCGACCTGCACCCAAAGTAAGGATGAGTGCTGTAGAGGAGGTGCAGGTGGGGGAAGTATGGGTAGCTAGTTATGGGTCTAGGCATGCAGGTGTTTGCTGGAGTGGGTCTATACAGACAGCTCCAGGGATGTAAGCAAAAGTGTTCATTGGGCAGAAGCCCCACCCAATGAGCAGCCACACCCGCTATGAGTCCCACTGCAGCAAAGTCTAATTTACATGGCTATGAACAGAATAACCAGATGTAGATGTATATATGTAGAGGTATGTGTGTATACATCTACCCATAGCTACATGGAGATATACCTCTCCATCTCCGTAGTACAAATTTATACATACAGAGACAGAATACATATAAATACCACATTTACATATATACATATGCAGACACCCATACAACCATATGTCGTTAGATATATATATATATATATATATATATATATATATATATATATATATATATATATATATACAGCAATATATAAATATATACATGTATGCATACATATAGGTTCATAGGTTCATAGGTAGGTACTAGGCTATCGGCCCAAGGGCCTATGTAAGCCTAGCCAACAAGGTTCCTTGGCTTACGCCACTCAAGAAATTTATTTTCCTGTGCCATTGTTGAGCAGGAACACAGAAGTGATCCCCGGGGTGTATTTCCTATTTCCCATCCACTCATTAAGATTTTTCTTGAAGAGTGCTAATGAAGAACTTTGCTTGACATAGATGGGTAGCCTGTTCCAGCATATGGGAAGTCTCTGGGACAGGAATCTATCCCTCCAGCATGTCCTGTTTATTGTGATGACAAGGTTTTTGTCCCTAGCGTGTGTAGCTCAGAGGGATTTCTTTAGGTGTAGCATGTCCAACAGCTCTGGGTTTGACATAGTTTTATATGTTAAGCAGAGATCACCTCAGAGTAGGCGATATGCTATGGAGTAAATACAAATATATATGTATATAGTAATGTATTATATATATATATATATATATATATATATATATATATATATATATTATATATGTGTGTGTGTAAATATACACATGTGTATAGCTAGGATATGATACAGCATTTACGAATTACATATGTTCACAGGCCGTGGAAATGGGGGTGAGGGGTCCAATTAACAAACGTGTAACACGTAGCATCAACCCCCCCCCCAGCTAGACCGGTGAAACATACAGACACACAATAAAAGTAAACACACCACTGCTTCCTGGACTACAGGCAGGATACTACCAGTGGGAGAGATCTGCCAACAAAGACATGTATGTCCTAATCATTTTTGGGCTTCCTGCCATTACACTGATGTTGAACGGCAGGCCATGCATGTTCCCAGTGTACAAGGTAGGGGAAGCCTGATGATCCATGGGGCGAGACAACATACGTGATGGGTCCCGAGAAGTGGGGAACGGGTACAGTGTACTGGTGTGGCCAGACCCGACCTGCACCCGGAGTAAGGAAGAGTGCCGAAGAGGGTATGTGGTTTGGGAACTATGAGTATGAAATTATGGGCCTAGCTGAGCAGGTGTTGGCTGGAGTTGTCTATGTGGACTGACCCAGGGATGTAAGCAATAGTGTGCATTCGGCAGGGCTGCCACCCAACGGACAGCCACTTCTGCTATGAGTCTCACTGCAGCACAGTCTATGGTACATGGCAAAAAATGGAATAACCAGATGTAGATGTAAAACTGTAGAGGGGTGCGTGTGTGTATATACCCATACCAACATGGAGTGAAACCTCCCCCACTCTGTAGTACAAATGTGTACATACAGAGACAGAATATAATTAAATACCCACATATAGATATATGCATATAAAGACACCCATACAGCCATATGTCGTTAGACATATATATATATATATACAGCAATATATATGTATGCATACAAATGCAGATATATATATATATATATATATATATCTATATATATATAGATATAGATATAGATATATCTATATATATATAGATATAGATATAGATATAGATAGATATGTAGAAATAGATATGTATGTATGTGTGTATAAACATACACATATATATAGCTAGGATATTAGATGAATTATGTATTTAAATTACATCTGTTAACCGGGTAAGTCTGGCTGAGCTTTTGGTTCATTTATAGTAGAGACCCGGGAAGAAAAGATACACCAGTTAAGGGTTACATATATTCACAGGCCATGCCAATGGGGGTGAGGGGTCCAATCAACAAATGTGTAACACGTAGCATCAACCCCCCCCCCCCTGCACCTAGACAGGTGAAACATACAAACACACGATACAAATAAACACACACTGCTTCCCAGACCACAGGTAGGATACTACCAGTGGGAGAGACCTGCCAAGTCTAATCTTGAAACAAAGACATCAGTGTCCCTTGCGGGACACCCCAAAAAGTAATGATCATCAGAGTTAGTCCCTGTAACGATTTATCTAACCTGGCCGTGTATGTACAAGGACCACTAGGTTGGGTAAGCTTGATGACCCATGGGTCGAGACAACGTACGACATGGGTCCTGACATGTGGAGAGTGGGCAGTGTGTAGTGGTGTGGTTAGACCCCACCTGCACCCACAGTAAGGATGAGTGCTGTAGAGGAGAGGCAGGTGGGGGAACTATGGGTATGCAATTATGGGCCTAGGCATGCAGGTGTTGGCTGGTGCAATTGTATTCGGACCGCCCTGGGGATGTAAGTAATATTGCGAACTGGGCAGAGCTTCCACCCATACCTCTCAACCTCTAAGATCAAAACCACTGGACATATCCTAAACCATTGGGGGAACAATTAGGGACAGAAAGCATGTATTCCACTTACAACCTTTGAAAGCTGATAGAATAATAGGTTATGCATTAGCATGACTCGTCTGAAGGATGTGGAGTCTTAAACCCATATACTTGTCTGTATTTAATGACGTCATTTCCCAGGTATTTGCCAGACAGGTGCAGATTTTAAAAGGAACACACCAATATTATGAAGCAAACTCTGGACAGTCTGTGGAATCTGTACAGTTGACAGGCATGCTTTCGCCTAATGGGCAGCCATTCTCGATATGGGTCACACCACAGCACAGTCCAGTTTATATGGCAAAATACGGTATAACCATGTGTTGATGCATAACCCACTACACAACACCTACAAACACATGGTTGCAACACTCCACTGTAGACATGTAAGCCAATCTAATAGGCATCACAAGGTATTATTGTAGTCCTCACCCCCACCTAGGGGTGTGAGTGTCCAATGCAAACACCAAATGCAGTGCATATGTACAGCTGTTGTCGTAGACAACATGGCCAGCTGTGGACCTTCCCTGCAGCCATCCTGCACATCCCTGGATAATTCCCCTACTAACACCCCCCCCCTTTGTGCCCAATGCACACCATGTACCTATCAGCCCCTGTTCCATTTCTATTAATGTCTACAGTTACACGTAGGTGACACCCTCTTCCTCCACTATATTGCCAGTATCTGGAACCCCAACCCACATGTAGTATCACAGCTGCCCCACAGGACACATGTAACTAACACATGAAGGAACATGACAAGCACACCTGGAACAGCACAGGCTCACCACCTTGCAAAACCCTCTCCACACTTCACACTCTATACTACTGCATCAACTAGTGATACTGACACTGCTTGTCCTGCCTCGCATACAAATCCCAACATCGACAAACCTTCCCTATTGTTTCCCATCCAATTATACCTACAGGCTACTATACAGTTACAATGTCACCCCCACTAGCTACCTACCTACTCCTTAGCTATTCCCCTCTACTGTACCACACAGGTATGGAACAACTACACCTACCCCAAATACCTGCATGTAACCAATCCAGACCTGTGAAACAGGAATCCAAACTCGCCTTAAACTGATGTTTGTCAACAGTCATACCTGACATGTAAACCTGACCTAAGCAAGGATAATACCAACGTTTTAATGTAAACTAAGAATGATGAATGGGGGGCGTAGCTATGTTATGTCTGTTACCCTCTATGAATGTGAACACCCCAGTATTAATTGGAATAAGTAGGGAATAATGATATATGGTGCACACCATGGGGGCGTGTGAGTGTGCTTCATGCACAGTAGGTCACACCTGGGGCATTGGTTCCGTGGAACCGAGAGAAGAGGCTGGCCTGGTGTGTGAGCAAACTGCTGCTACACAATACCCTGGCAGGATGCTACCAGTGGGAGAAACACTGTAGACCAGCTAGGTCTACTCTTGACACAACAACAGGTCCGCCCCTGGTGGGATGAACCAACACTTGTGGGTCACATCGATGTCACCACCAGTATCGGAGGAGGATTAAGGGAAGGCTGGTACGTATGTGGACTAAACGGATGAAGAGCCTGCAGACGCTTGGGTGTGGACAGTATACTGGAGGTGTACCGAGACGTGCAGAGAGGGAAATGTGTGAAGGTGTGGTATGGCAGGGCTAGCAACCAGGGAATTGATAGATGCTGTGTACACGGAGCTCAGGGGCCAGGGGAAGGGAACATGGGTATGTCATTATGGTAGACAGATGCAAAGGAAGCAAAACAGCAATAGTTTAGTGGCCAGAGCATCCACCTAATGTGCACTCATTCCTGGGTTGAGTCCCACTGCAGGACATCCCATTTTCCATGTGATATCTGTATGTTAACATCATTGTGCTGTATAACCTACTAAGTAACATTTATATTTGCACAGGAGTACTGCCTTAAATGCACATGTGAAGTGTCATAATGACTAAGGCACTAATAAGCATGTGTAAGCGCATAACAGCAGTAGTACGCATGGATAAGCAGTTGTAAGTGTGTGTATGTGTAATTTCGCAGGGGTAAGCATTGCCTACATAGACTGAGCTAAGTAGATGCTAGCTGAGTATAATGAAATGCAACCCGAGGTTAGCATTGCTTAGCTCTGCTCAAACCCGCGCACACTCATGTACAACTGCTCAAATGTCCGTAACTCACTCTGTATCCGAAAGCCTGTGTTCGACCCTGAAACAAAATATACAGCCTCTGGAAGGCCCACACCCGAGATGCTGCACATCATACACTATGTGATTTGCAAGTAAACCATGGTAGATGTACATAACCACTCATTTTACATACATATCATCCAGCACAATCAGTCAACAGCACAGGAAATGTAGTAATAATACACCACACAACCTCTTAATGCATGAATCCCAAATATAGCGCTCCATAATGTGGGTACATATAGGGATATCTGTCATATCTTGCTCTAATACACTTAAAGTGTTGCAAGTTACACAGTTATATGTAGTAAAACACATATATTGATGGAGATGATACGCCTGAAACACATATGTGTCAGCACGAATGACTGACCTCAGTCCTAAGTTCATCCATGTTAATTGCCAAGAGAATGAGGTACAGGCCACACATATAGGCCGAACATGCATGGACATATGGACAGATATACATCTGTAAATGTAGAGAGATAGACCGCTATAGGTATACATATGTGTATGTACGACTCACAAATAACCATATAACAGCAATCGTACATAGATAGATTAATATGTTCAGTGTATATATCTATGTCTCTCTCTCTAGATATATATATATATATATATATATATATATATATATATATATATATATATATATATACATATATATATATATATATATATACAAATACATACACAGATATATATGAATTGCTTATTTTGTTCTTTATTTCTTTGTTATTTATAGCACTTTGTGTACTGTGTATTTTTCTAGCTAGTTTCACTGTGTGTGAGGTATTAACTGGAAATTGTCCACTTTTATTAAGCATCTGTTGGGTTGTTTGTTTCTGATAACTTCTTGCAGTTAAACTCTTGTTTTCTAGAGTCTCCTTTAGCTGTTTAAAACTTACATTTAAAGGCTCACTGCTGCTTTTCAGCTGTGAGAAACATTTCTGCAGTTTGTTCTAAGTAGTGGGGATATTTGTAGCATTTCCATTCTCAGGCTTGTATTTGGGCCTAGTGTTTGTGGAGGCTGTGTGTCTGAGCACATATTCAGGGACATCTTAGTTTAGCCAAAGCCATCAGGCATTTCAGTGAGAGAGAATTGTTTGAGGTCATTGGCTGACTGAGGTCACCTGGACTACAGCTTAGATTAAGCCCCTCATTGGTTCTTTTGAGATTTCTTTCTTAAAAGCTGTCTCAGGTTTCAACCTTCTGTTACCTAAGAAGTTTAGTTGTGAAAAAAAAATGTATCTGCTTTTACTGTATTTGTGTTTCTTCCTACTTTATTTTGCTTAAGCATCATCTTAAAAGTACTCAATTGTATTTATTACTGCTTGGTGTAACTCATTCTAAGCCTTTTGGATTAAGCACTTGGGATTTAGACCAGTTGTTTTACATTAGGAAGGTTTGTGGCCTGCACTGTGGTGGCAGGACAGGTAGCTTACATCTTTGTAAGTTGGGAACTGCTGAATGAGGGCTCAGTGTCTGTTATTCTAAAAGTGCATTATTTCTGGTTTAAGCACTTGGGCTTCAGGCTAGTTATTTTACATTAAGAAGGTTTGTGGTCTGCACTCTTGTGGGAGGAGAGGCTGGACTCTGCCCTTCTGAGCTGGGAATTTCTGGTTAAAGGCTTATAGTGCCTGCATATTTGAACTGTTTCTTACTGAAATTGGTACACCTTGTTTGCTGTAGCATAGACTAGATCCAGGCCTGCTGAATCTAGCTTTGTTTGTATGCTTGTTGTTTGTTTGCTTGTTATTTCCCTGAAATGCTAATTCCACCTAAAACACGGCTTTTCAGCGCTTCTGTGGATCCCTAGTGATATCTGCATTGCTGACTGTACTTATTTCCTTGTTTCACGTGAAAGAAAGTTACTGTTTGTCGTTTTTGCATTTAAGTTACCTGTAATACATTGCATTTAAGTTACCTGGCACTTGCTCACTAAGTCAGCACTAACAAAATTAAAAGCACTACACCCTCACAAACTCCCCTTGAGTACTTTGTTCCCCATTGGCCCTTTTCTCAATTATAAAGGAATTCCCAATACTATTCTAGCATGTCCAAAGGTCAGTTGTCAATCTCCTCTCCAGTCCAGTTGGTGAATCTGGGAATCTTGAGGCAATGTTACAACTGCCTTATGTACACAGACAACCCTCTCCTCCTCCCAACAAATTCCAGCACATGTGAGAGATGCAACCATATAGCCAAACTGGAGGCTAAGCTCTCTCAACTCAGTACTGGCGTAACCAGTCAGGAGGAGAAGGAAACCACACTCACTACAATTCCAGTCTCACATAGACCTACCACGACAGCAAACCAAACACATAAACACACAAAAACATACTCGGAGGCTCTAAATAAAAATCTGCCTAAGCAGCAGAGACCTCCAAAGCAGACATCCAAGCAACCGCTACCCCAAAATAAAACACGTGCAACACATAGCTCACAAAGCCAGTGTGTCGAACAGTCACAGCCCTTAAGGCTAAACAACACACCTGATACACTTGTAATAGGTGACTCTATCGTCAGGCACACTGATGTCCCGCTCACCAGGCTGAACAAGGAGAAGGTCACGGTGAGCTGCCTGTTGGGCACTAGGATCCACCGCATAACACAAGCACTCAGGTCACTCCAAGGCAAGTACAAATATGACTCAGTCATTGTCCATGCTGGTGTGAATGACCTGAGACATACCTCCCTGGACTACATGAAAAGAGACATAGAGGAGCTTTCTGAGCATGTAGCCCAGGCCGGTATGACCCTGACCTTGAGTAGCATCTTACCCTCACCAAAAATGATGCCACAATATGAAGACAAGATGATCAATTTCAACAATTGGCTTAAGTATTGGTGTCATTCAAAGGGGATCCAATGTCTGTCAGCCTGGGATGACATGCTCGACAAGCCATGATGCTTCGCTAGGGACGGCTTGCACCTGTCACCCCTGGGCTTTCGGATATTGGCAAAGGCTCTTGCAACCCCCATAGTGCCTTTTTTAGGCAAGGCTCAAAAGACAAACCCACCTCCATAGGTATCACAAGGGATAAGAAACTAAGAGTAATGATACTCAATGCCAGAAGTCTAAACCTCAAGATGCACACTCAAACTCTCCTTAGCATGGAGAACATTGATATCTGTGCAGTAACAGAAACCTGGTTCAAGGCTCCCGAGAGCACCCCAGCAATACCAGGTTATACCTCATACCATGCTTTTCGGCCCCAAAACTTGGACCGAACCACAAAAGGAGGGGGAGTATCAATATTCGTCAGATACCCACACCTCCAGGTTGGTGGCACAGCACGAAGCATCAGAGACTATCCATGTGCAACTAACAGTGGGTAAAACTGCCTTACAGTTTATAGCCTGCTACAGACCACACTCCCAAACCCAGGAACCCCACTCGGCCTTCCTGAGAACACTGGAAAATATGAAGGTCTCTCCAAACACCATTATATTGGGCGACTTGAACTACTCAAACATAGATTGGGAGTATTACTCTAGCTCCAACACCATAGCCCAAAGGTTCCTAGAGTTTATAAACTCAAATGCTATGGAACAACTTGTTACCACTCCCACAAGACAGGAAAACTACTAAAAAATACTGGACCCGATCATCACCAACATGGGGACTCTATGCTCCAGACCAGAAGTGTATCCCTCACTGGTAAGATCAGACCATAAACTAATCTCACTGGATATTCACATCCCGACCCCATCCCCTGCCCAGAAAACCACAGTAAAAAATTTCTCTAAAGCAAATTTCACACTCCTCAAAACCGTGGTGGAATCCTTCAAAGCCCCCGGGCCTGTGGAAAATACGGCCCAGACCGCAGAATCCTTTATAAATGCATTCTATGAACACCTTCAGGAATGCATGGATCATGCAATCCCAAATAAAACCAAGACCCAATCCTCCAAAGGCAGATGCCCTGTCTGGTGGACCCCAGCCATAAACAAACTATATAATAGAAGGAGGAAGCTACTACATGATAGAGCAAAATCCCAAAAAGGGAAGGCATCTCTGATCAGTATTAGCAAAAAACTACGGGCACTCATAAAATCGTCTAAGGCCAGCTTCGAGAGAAAAATTGCACAGGACACTAAGGATAATCACAAGGCTCTCTTTAGTTATGTTAGGAACTTGGGTGGGAATTCCCAGATATGCTCAGAATTAGTCCAAAATGACAAAAAATACACTGAACCCACAGACATTGCCAACATCCTAGCTGACAGGTTCAGCGCAAACTCCCCCCCCTCCCCACCAAAAGGGCAAATATCTATCCCAGCAGAGTGCTGCCCCCCTGACATCTCAGATGCTCAGGTAAGAGCCACCCTCTCCAAAGCAAAAAACACAGCATCAATGGGACCAGACGGTGTCCCAGGCTGAGTCCTACATGAACTCCAAGAAGAGCTAAACCCAAACATAAAACTACTGTTCAATCTCAGCCTTATTACAGGATATGTACCCAGAGAGTGGCGTACAGCAACAGTGGTCCCTCTCCACAAAGGTGGTGCCTCAACGGATCCTGGAAACTATCGCCCCATAAGCCTGACTAGCTTGGTCTGCAAAGCTATGTAAAGGATCATCATGGACCTCATAAATAAAGATATTGGGGACCTACAGACACTGGATCCTACCCAGTTCAGCTTTGTTAAGGGCAGATCCTGCCTCTTAAACCTGGTCAATTTCTTTGAAAACAGTCACCAAGGCCATTGACGAGGGGAAGGTGGTCCACACAGCCTACCTGGACCTCGCAAAAGCCTTCGATACAATACCCCACTCGGGCATTATAGATAAGCTCACCAGCTTAAATATAAACCCCTATGTCACTAGATGGGTTGCAAACTGGCTCAAGGACAGAACCCACATGGTTAGAATTGCTGGAGCCATGTCAGACTCCAAACCAGTTACAAGTGGCATCCCACAAGGCTCAGTCCTGGGACCTCTCTTGTTTGGTATATATTTCTCGGAGGTACAGGCCAACACGGAAGGACTGTGGCTGACCAAGTTCGCAGATGAATGCAAACTTGGTGCCATAATCGGCTCTCCAACCGACACAAGCATCCTCCATAAGGGCCTCATAGAAACAGACAACTGGTGCCAGTGCCATTGCCTCAAGCTAAATGCCAAAAAGTGTATAGTCATCCCCTTTGGCAAAAACAAAGTGCCCACAAATTACCACATAGGTGGAAATCCATTAAGTACAGAAGAAGTAATTAGGGACCTGGAGACCCAAGTTGATAGCAATCTCTCATTTGACAACCACGTGGCCAAAGTGGTTAGAAAAACATTTTATATAACTCACCTAATCATGAAGGGATTCACATCTAGATCAGGGGAGGTCATCGTACCTCTTTACTCATCCCTCATCAGGCCCATAATTGAATACAATGCCCCTTTTGGGATGTACCTTACCACACACCTGCAGCAACTGGAAAGACCCCAAAATTACCTTACCAAGAGGATCAAAGGGCTCAAACAGATGCCATATGCTGCCGGTTAAAATAACTCCAGCTCTACTCAGTGGCATACCGCCTGCTCAGAGGCGATTTGTGCCTGATGTATAAAGCCATGTCCAACCCGGAATTAATGGACATGCTGCACCTCAGAAAATCCAAATCCCATCGAGCTACGCACTCGAGAGACTTGAACCTCAGCACTGAAATAAATAGGACATGCTGGAGGGACAGATTCATAACCCAGAGGCTCCCTTCACTCTGGAATAAAATCCCAGTCCAGGTTAGGCAGAGTCCCTCATTGACTCTCTTCAAGAGGAATCTTGATGAGTGGATGGGAGATTGTAGGTTTACCCCGGGTATCACTTCTGTGTCACTGTTAGACAGAGGCACAGTATACTAACCTCAAAAAAGGGCATAGCAAATTTAATTTAAAATGGGTGGCGAAAGCCAAACACACTCTGGCTAGGCTTATAAATTCCCTAGGGCAGATAGCCTAGTATGAACCTATATACATAGCTAGAGCTATATCAATGTCCAGTTCTATCCCTCTATATATGGATATATGGGGGTTTCACATATATATTTATATAAATATATGTGTGTATATACAGATAGACATGTGTATATGATTTCCACATGGGAATGGACTCATGGCCCACTCCGTACTACATAACAGACCATGAACAAAGTTAATGGGGGTGGGGGCACAAATGAGGGACACCTGGTAATTACTGCTATGTAACCCCCCCAGCCCTAACGGATATGCTATACAATCCAATATCCAGCACATGCTGTACTTGATAGCAGGACCCACCACAACACAGCTACAATTCTCCAACAGTAATCTATGTCACCTGTACATGTCAGGCCAAAATCTGTAACATATCATGTAGATACGTCATTGTACCACAGGGAATGTACTATTTTGAAGGGCTACACATTACAATGGTACGGATATGCACACACATCCATACATTGACAATCATGTGCAGGTATATATATATATATATATATATATATATATATACAGATAAGATATGTGGGATATATGGGTACATGCACATATACACAGACAAACGGTATTAGTAGCCATACATATGTAGAAGTAGTGTGGATGTACTGGGTGCAATGTATATCCCCAGCCACAAGCCCTGTAACTGGTACCTATGACATGTGTGGTGTGGCAACCAGCCCCACAAAGGGGAGACTTACACTGCACATATACCCACTCACAATTCAAAGGACATGACATGACACACAGGTATGTATACACAGACACCTTTGTTTGTGTACCATACAATAATGTATGCCATTACTGACAGCACATGGATGTTGATGTATATAACCAGTGATGGATGCAAGGCCCACACAAAACTGTAGATGCAGACAGTGCAGAAATATAACATACTATGGTGTCCAGGCTAAGCCCTTCAGTCCGTACAAGAGCAGACAAAGGATTTGCCTGCACGATACGTAGCAATCAACAATATCAGATGTAGTTTAGCAGCCTCCAATTACATTCTGTAGTCAAGCCCTAGGGGGGCATTCATTACTTGTGGTAATGTCAATGTATCTGTCACATGTATGGCCCCTGACCAACAAATGTTGTGGGTGTTCAAGCTATGACTGGGATGATAGTAGGAATGCAAGCAGTAGTTAATGATTGGCCATTACCTAACAACCTATACCCATATCACAGCAGGACAAAGGCTGCCATATATGTGGAGGACAAAAGCAGGAATGCAGGACCATACCCACAATATTGCAGTTACACACTCTGGAACATGCTGGTGTTACAGGATGTGTTGCAACATACCCTTATGCAGGAATAAGACATCAGAGATACAAATGGATATAGCCATGTACTGCTAGCATGCAACACACACACTGCCAGTGTAATATCTGACACAGGACCTGTGTGGTGGACAGACAACACATGATAGGCACACCTTTGTCCAGCTAGAGGACAGGCCTAGAGTAGTGAGCTATGCAGACAGACTGCAGTCCAAGGTAAACTAGTATGTACACACACACACACACACACACACACACACACACACACACACACACACACACACACACTGTAACACCAGTACTATGCAAAGCATTACACCACTCTACTCACAGTCTGTCTGTATGTCCTGATCCTCCTACATATATGTGGCTGCCCTGAGTGTGCACATTCTCCTGTAAGAGGTATTGCTACCTGCTGTCTGTAACTTTGATGCCCACACACAAGAAGGATGTTCATCACACAGGGAATGTACAGGGAATACACCCACATGATGTAGGGATTCATAGTGGGTGGCTGCCATGACAGGGGTAATTGGAAGCACTACACATGTGTACTCATGTACATAAATATATATATATATATATATATATATATATATATATATATATATATATATATATATATATGGCTATCTGGATAAGTACATGTCCATATCGTCCCACCATATGTCCTGGACATGGATTGTAGCCCTTCCCCAGCCCCTATAGTCCCAATGTCATAGTGCAAGGGGATGTCTGGTATGTATAGCTGGTATATTAATAGACATTTGCTACTGTCATTGGGATTGTTGTCACAGACATGGTGTGTGTGGAAGCTGACATATGCTCATAACATGTGTGCCATTAGCTACTGACAGACATCCTACGGTTATCATGGTACCGTACCTGCATATATAGCAGGCTCAATAGCCATGTCACAGCACAGGGTAGGATACATCTGTGTGACAGTGCATAACCGCAACCAATGTGAACACAGCCACAGCTACATATGGCACACTACCATAATAGTACAGTATATGGACTATCTGTCCTACACCATCCTCACATGTGCCACTCACAGAATGACCCTACATATACTGGGCTGCTACACAGTCTAGTCTGATGACTATGTGTATGGCCCTACACACATGTAAGGTAAATTGGTACCATACAGTGGGGCAGCATGTAACATCAGATAGAAGGGGAGCTATAACAATGACATCTACCACAGTCTGTACACAGGCCATAGTACATATTAACAATACACACACTGCCGACATTCACCATCACTACACAGACCTCAGTACTGTACAAACATCCACAGAATTTCCAGGTTATGGCATTAATTGCAACCCCTACTGTACATGACATATGTAGCACTCTGATATATCACTGGTTTGTTATCAGATATGATAACACTCTTTACGGTGTACAGCACATATGCACCACTTTATGCACAACATATGTACAAAGGTTGACAGAGGAGTGAATAATAGCACATACACAGGGCCAGTATAGACATTTTGCTGTGATACCCTCATTAATCTACCATTGTAACGGGGTTTGTTGCAACATATGTCCAATGAGGGATATGTAGTCAGTAACTGTCACAGCCTTCACCATCAACAGACTGCAATCCTCACACTACCTTCTGCATTCCACAGATAGATGCATCATGGCTAACACATGAAACCAAAGGCACAACACTGCCAAGTCTGAAAATGACCCTGCAGATGTGGATTCCTGATATAATGGAACTGATGTGGCAGGTATTGTGACGTATGACAGGCATATCCAGGCAAACACTGTTAATCCAATATTACTACATATGCAGTGTAGCAGCACTTACATTCTGTAGTCAGGTCAGGCACATCCCCCTGCTGTTTGTTGCCCTCTTTCCACAGTGTATGTTGTTAGAGGTAAATCCCCAACCCATCTGAAATGCTGTTTGCCAAACGACAGTTCTAGCTCCTGCTCACAATGACAGACAAGGGCCAACACCACCAGGATGTTCCCAGGTACTGGAGTGCGTTTCCATGCAATTGGCTATGGAAATGTTACCACACCTGTTCCACATGCAATTGGCTAGGGAAGGGCTGCAATTCGTGCAGAGGCCATCAGCTGATCATGAGCATCACTTTAAATATACATGCTGCTGCCTAAGCAATGCAGGTGTGGGCCTTCACATCCACCAGAGAGGGAGTGGGGGAGGCAGACAGAGGTGAATACATGTCAGGGAGGGGTGGAAGTGTTAAACTGATGCATGTTTGTGTCACACACCTACCAGCACAGGGTATAAAACACCCGACAGCTATGTAGTGCTATCACAGTTCGATGCTGTTATTGGATGCACCACATGGGTTATCTGGTGGGGAGTACTCAGAACATATATGTGATGGTGAGTGACATCTGCAACAGGGACATGGTAGATATACAATAGGTGATGAACACGTGCCTGTCTGCATGAACAGGTACCAGCATCAGCACAGGCACACTCACACAGGGACGCACACACATTAACACATTTGGCAGGACCAGGAGTACAACTTGTCACTAGTGGGATTGCCACGACACATCAATGTGCAGGGAACACATGCACCACACGGGTGATACGGAGGTTGTATGGGCAGTGAGTATGAGGGGGGGTGTGAGACATGAGGCGGCATGCTTCACTGTGCCCTGGGGGAGTAGTGTGTGTGGATGTGGACATACGCAGAATACAGCACACACACGAACACACAGGGTGCCAGTTTGGACATGCATGAGTGCATGTCTGCACAGGTATGTGGTGGCCAACAGTGCCAGCAGGCTATACAAGGGTAGGCAATGGGTATACCTTGGCATCAGGCCACATGACAATGGTCTGCATTTTGGCACAGGCCTGTAGCTTCTGCATTTGCCCACACAGGTGGGTATTGCATCCGTCATCCAGCCACCTGGGTGACTATTGTGTGTGGCTAATGCTGTGCATCACTTGCCATGTATGTGTTCCCTATCCATGACTTGGATGTTGTCTAGGATGTGCACACCTCCCACATGCATGTACAGTGACATGTGGAACTGTACCTGAGGTGTCTGGCCCATACTGTGAACACAGTTTATCATCAGTTGTGCCAGTCTTGCCCACATGTGACAGGGCATGGTATTGGCCAGCAGATCTACCTTGCACCTACATTGATAGCATGTTAACAGCATTTCCTGATGTCAGTGTCATCTGTCCATACAGAGCATGTTGTCAGGCATGGTATGTCCATTGTGAGTCACATGTGAAGGCACAGTGGGTTTGCTAACTGTGATTGACAGGCCTTGATGTCACATGTATGGGTATGGCTTTGCACCATAGCTTCTCAGCTATTTACATCTGTTATCCCTGTATGGTTGACATTGTGATATATAGTAGGGCCACCATAAATGAAATTAGCAAAACCCCTCCACATTGCCCACAGGTGTCACAGACTCACACAC
Organism: Protopterus annectens; assembly: GCF_019279795.1. Taxonomy (NCBI): domain Eukaryota; kingdom Metazoa; phylum Chordata; order Ceratodontiformes; family Protopteridae; genus Protopterus; species Protopterus annectens. The sequence continues at coordinate 485,033,246 of NC_056733.1, read as the reverse complement.
ACCTCTACACAGGATACAAGTTACAAACACACACACACCTGTCATGTCTGAGAGTAGAATCCCTACCTAACTAGTTTACTACACTACAGCACTACACAGTTATATTACACGCCACAGATATTACTGAAGTACATCTTCTCCAAAGGTGTATTTCACAATTAATGACATCAGCAGGACTACCAAAGTAGGGCATTTGTAATGTACTGTGACTGAGTAGCCTATAATGCATTCCTCCATACACAGACACTGAGACACACACAAAACATCTGAAACTGGCATGGATGGAGATGGAACACTACAGCATTACGCAGTTACAGAACGCATTACGACAATTACTGGGCTATTACTTTCCCAGAGGTGTATTTTTAGGTGAGTGACAACAGCAGCCTTACCAAAGTAGAGTATTTGTATTGTATGGAGTGTGAGTAGCCTAAAAAGCATTGCTCTACCCAGTCAGACACACACACACACACAGATGCTGTGGCTGGGGTTCAAACACCTATCTAACTAGTTTATTACACTGCAGCACTACACAGTTACAGAATGCACTATGGTGATTACTGGGTTTTCACTTTCCCAGAGGTGTACTTCAAGGTGAGTGACATCAGCAGCCTTGCCAAAGTAGAGTATTTGTATTGTATGGAGTGTGAGTAGCCTAAAAAGCATTGCTTTCTACCCAGTCAGGCACACACACACAGATGCCAGGTCTGGGGTTCAGACACCTACCTAACTAGTTTATTATACTACAGCACTACGCAGTTACAGAACATGCTATGGCGATTACTGGGCTATCACTTTCCCAGAGGTGTACGTCTAGGTGAGTGACATCAGCAGCCTTGCAAAGTTGAATATATGTATTGTACGGAGTGTGAATAGCCTAACAAGCATTTCCCTCTACACATTCAGGGACAGACAGGCATGCACACAAACACACACTCACACAATTAACAGGTCTGGGGTTAGTACTACTACCTAACTACTCTGTCACTACAACAGTACACAGTTATGGGACACACCATGCATGTTACTGAGCTATAGCTCTCCCAATGGTGTAATTCACATTGGATAACCTCAGAAGGCTTGTCATACTACTGCTATGGGGAGGGCAGTGTGTGCATGGGCCATACCCCATTCATGTAGGGGTTGACATACTACATGCGGGCACACATAGGGTCATATGTCATAGGTGCATATATACAGCTACTAGATGGCTACTTCCTTGTACAGTCTTGTTGCACAGCTGGCACGTACACCACATAGTCTGTCATGCTGACAGGTACTGGTGGCTAGTATCCGCAATGGATTACATCAGCACCTCATGTGTTGGGGGCCCTTTGCTGTGTACTAGTTGGGATAGGCCCTCATGGCTTCTTGTCATGGTCACCCTCTTCCACACATCTATGCCCATGTACCTGTGGCTTATTATAGTGTGTTGTCCTGACATATTTGTCTGTATTCCTATCCACTGTGTGTGCAAGACAGGAGTGGTGCATACTGACATGTGTCCGCACTGAGAACTGCAACTTCCAGATATGTTTGGTCCACTGGTATTTGCACACATGGCCTTCATGTGTTTAACTGTGTGAGCATGCCCAGTATGACGTCTCAGTATGTTGTTGACTGACATTGCCTTCATTCCTATAAGAGTGTGAGCATGCCCAGTATGGCCATCTGTGTTGCATGTGTGGATCAGGTCCAGGTTGTTTGTACTGCAGTGCTGACCTTTTGTTGTACACCGACAGCTAGCATGCTGTGTCTGCAGGGTATCCATTGGTCATTTGCCATTGACTGTTGCTGCATTTCTGCATAGCGGGGGGGGGGGCACCTGACTGTTTCTACTGTTCTATACAGGAGTGGTTGGGGCACACCTGACTGTTACTCTAAGTGTACATTGGATGGGGAGGGCGCACCTGACACTTGCACACATTTGCTAGGACTGTATAATCGTATGTCAGGTACTCCATTTCAGTCTGTAGTCTTACCTATCCTGCTGGCTAGGGTTTACCAGTGTAGTACAGATCCTAGCTTTGTTTACCTACATATTAGTGCCTGACTTCCTAGTCTTCACAACTTACATCCAACTGCCTGGCCTGCTGTGGTCTGTCAGTCTAGGCCTGGGGAGGGGGGGGTTAACCATAGGGCACATTCAGAGGCCATAGTACAGCATTTGTTTGTATTTGCCCTCACCTATCCTGCTGGCTCAGACTGTTGTTGGGTATGTGATCCTTCCTGACTGGCATGTGTAGCTCTTATGGACACCCCTGTCACTCAGGCCATTTCCTGCAGTGGGTTTTGTCACCCTGTGTAGTACTGGCTACTATGGTGACTCCAGTATGTGTTACAGATCTCATGATGCTACTATGGGTGTCTGCTCTCTGCTGCCTTGACATCCAGCCACCCAATTCTCTTGCATGTTCACATCCATACCATAGCTACATGTAAAAACACATTCTACTCCATTTGGCAATTGGTAGGTTGATTGTCTTACCTTGAGGGTATGCCAGACTTGAGGATGGTGCTGGAAGGCTGCCTATGTCAGATGCACATAGTACACTCCCTATACATGGTTAGGCACAGGAAGTGTCATGTTTGGCATCCCTTTTACTGTCTGTGTGAGTCAGAGAGAGGTGTCATTCCCTGGGCCCCTACTGTGTCAGTGCATATGCTATGCGTTGCCTCTTTGCCAAGGCCAGGGCATACTGGGCACACCCCCTTCTGCCTACTGGGGCAGGCTCAAGTTGTTCCTCCTCTGAGTCACTCTGTGTCTGTACAGGTCTTGGCATTGCAGGGGGGCTGTGTGACCCTGCCCCATGCTGTTCCTGCTGCAGCTGTTTCCACAGGATCATATTGTGTAGCATAGCACATACCATTACTATATGGGTACACGTAGCTGGTGAATACTGCAAGGCTCCACTGGATGTGTCCAGCAGCGGAGCCATGACCTGAGCATCCCAAACACATGCTCTATTATATGTCTGGCCTGTGGGTGTGCCTCATTATGGCATTGTTGTTCAGGTGTGTGTGCATTTCTGATGGGTGTCATCAGCCACGGCTCCAGTGGGTACCCAGCATCCCCCACTAGGTGGCCTTAGGGGATGTCCACATCAGCAAATCTGTGGTACAGCTGTGTCAGTTGCCATATGTGTGAATCATCATAGCTTCCAGGGCAGCCAGCGCACACATACAGTATAATGCCCTGGGCATCACATATGACCTGGCAGTTGATGGAGGGAATGCCCTACCCTGCTCACCGGGTGGTGCTTTGATGCATAAGTGCGTGCAATCTATAGCACCCACTACCCCAGGGTAGTTAGCTATTTGGTGGAAGAGAGGCATATTGCGGGTCAGCACCTCACGTGTGTTGAGGAAATATACGTGCTCCCTGGCATGTGTTGACATGGCATCCAGGAACTGGTGGAATACTCTGGATGCTGATGCCTGTGAGATGCTCATGTTATCCCCAATTGTGGTTTGGGAGGTACCTGTGGCTAGTATACCTAGGCCTACACATACCTTGGTATCCACTGGGATGGGTTCCCCTCGGCCAGTGTGGTGTGTCAGGTGTGGCTGCACAGCTCAACAATTTGCTGTAGGAGGTCTCTGTCCACCCTATAGCACTCCACCATCTCCAGCTCATGTAGCCCCTGGTAGGTTACCCTGGGTCTGTACACTCTTCTCTGTCTCCTCACTGTGGGTTGTTCAGCAGCATTGACATCCTCACCACCCTCAGCATCTTGCACATGTTGTTCTATGTTGCCTGCTGCAGCCCTTCTCATTTTTTAGGTTTGTTTTTAAAATTTCCCCACTTGTATACACCGGTGGTGTATAGTGTGGAAAAACTAGGGGATAGGTGTTTGCTTGGTTTATAGTGGTGTTCTGGGCTGGGCTGGTCTGCTGCCTGTGTGATTAGCTGATTCTGATACATTTCACCTGGCAGCTCAGCTAGTTCTCCTTGATTACCTTTTTACTGCTGTTTTCCCTTCCCATTGCCTCCCTGTTTAGGCCTGTGTGTGTGCAGCGCAGACAGAGTGCTCAAATGTGCACAGAGCTGCTTTTTCCTGGTTTAACTTCCTTTTTCTTCCTGTAAAACGTGGTGCACAGTGAGCACACCCACTTACACTTTGTAAAGAGTGCTAGGCAGGTTTAGACACACCCCTAGCTTAGCTGTGCTAAGCTAGGAGCAATCCCGAGCCATAGGTCTCCAATCCACTTACAGTATGCCTGACACACACCCACATGATGTCATCTATATCCTAGTCTTGCACCCAGCTATTTATACTCTTACTCTCTTGGGACCTGCCTCACACCCTGGGAAAATCTGGGATTCACTAACCTTTCCCGCATTTCCATAGGATTGCCTGCTAATGCATAGTTAAATGTCCCACACTGAGCCTCCCCCCTAAGCAGCCATTACTCACTGGCCAGGTTTTCTTCTGCCTGCCATTGACTTGCATGGCAGAATACTGATTTTAGTTAGAATGCTTATTTTAAGTTTATTTTATTATTTTCCCCCCATCCCGTTTGTGCATCGCTGCCCTATGCTTAAACAGGTAAGATTGGCGAAAAAAAATTAAAAGTTGTTTTTTTTTTAAACAGTTTGCAATGCCAATGGCCTTCTACTTGGACATTGGCATGCTTCCTCAATGATATGCAGCCTTTATTTGGAGCTGTCATAGCTCAGTTTTGTAGATTGCAGAAATGTACTCGGTTACTAACCTAGTAAATTTCTACACACTGCACTCGTCCTGCATGGACAGCTGCCAGCTTCCTGGATCGCATATTACCCTCATTTGCATAGTTTTCACCTGCAAATGAGGGTAATTTGCATACAGGAGCTCAGTCCATGCAGGATTAGCTTAAGAGCTCACGTGCACGTCCCTGGAGCTAGTTCCTAAATCGCACGTCGGCCATATTGCCGAAAATAGCTCTTAAACGAATCCTGCACGCTATAAAGGGCGTTGTAAAGGGGATTAATTGAACTCCTGTTTACATTTTTAAATTAGGTCATTAAGCCCTTATACATGTAATGAAATATAATCGCCTACTGTTCTGTCACATACTTCCAGCTGTCATATTTTTGTTAGTATTTATGCTTTATTGCAGAAGGGTGCATTTTGTGCATAGGTTGCCCATACCATAACAAGTATAATGCAAAAAGGGGGGTACTTACAATTTAATATCTTCTCATATTATGCTAGTATTACACTATGTTTTCTATAAGGTCTACTGCTGACTCATATGCATGCTTTGCTGCATCATAATGTTAAAGCAATTGTCCACCACAGTCTGTCCTTCAGGCTATACTGAGATTTTACCTGAGTAATAGCTCATCAAAGCTTATTCTTTGAAGAGGTAAAATCGCATTTTGATTCAAATGTTAACACTGAATAAAACAAGGCCTAAATGACATATAAACCACCATGCTTTAGCATACCCAGCAGGAATAGTAGATAGTGCCTGAGTCAAAAAGGCACTAAGATCATTAGATTTTTACTTCTGAAATATAATACTATAATTGTGCAGCATTAATAATCAGTTTTCAGAATTAGTGACACGTAGTTATTGTTTTCAAAACTGCTAAATGGAAAATCAATACTTAAGGTAACATGTTACATTAAGGGTTTTATTACAATCCAAATCTGTATATTAGCTAATACAATGATCTGGTGAGAATCCATTCAGATGTAATATAAATTATTCACTTAATTACTGCAAAATCTTGAAACAGAAGAGTCTTGTCTTACAAATGTATTGGACAGGCATTTTACATCTCCTGACTGATGTACACATCATGTTTATTCCTGTGAGTTTGACACACATTATGCCAACAACACAGATGCCTTGACAAAGTCAAATCTAATTAATTGTTTCCCAAGGGAACCTCTGGAAGCATCATTCTGTCTCAGTGCTGTTTTGCTTCTGTTGTAATGAGATATCCCCAGTTTGCAACAATCCCGCAGCGAGTTTCATCTCTAGCATTACTTTAGAGATTCTGACCTATCACTAAGCTACCTCATTTTTACTTTAGTTATGCAGTTTAATAGTGCATTTCATTTTAATTGTACTCCTAGTGACTACTTAATAATCAGGCAAAATAAAAGGTTAGAAGCAGGTTGCAACAGTTTATTACAGGAGAGTTAACAGAAATTTCAAGTATTAACAGATTATAAACACATGAAAATACACATCTAACTGTATGCATGCATATGACATATCTGCTGTAATCCAGCAGGTGCGAATGACAAGTACTGTCATTATGAATTTATATTAAATGGCAGTAGGAGACTACACATTCTATCTCCTCTCCTTCCCCACATTTCCTCTTACCCTTTTACCACTTATCCAATACCTGCTTAAATGCCTCTGTAGAATCTCTACAACCCATTCTACTAGCTCATTCAATAGGTCCACAGCATTCGCAGTGAAAATGTACCATTAATGATTCAGAAAGTAGCTAGTTCCCATCACCTGTTGCCTGTGCCTTTTCCTTACCCCTCTCTTTTCTGCAGAAGAGGTCTAGCTTCTGTTGTCTGTGGTCATATTCCTTCCTCTCTGTTTTATGGATCTTTGTGGTAGCTTTCCTCTGGCTACCTTCCTGATGCCATGTGCTTTGCCTTGCATGACCTCCAGAACTATTTGCAGTACTGAAGCAGTAAATGTGAGTACTGTAAGGTGTTACAGAGTGGAATCATTACCTCTCTGATTGTCAGATATAGTCATCTGATAATACATGCCATTTTTTGCTGCTGATACCGCATTCCCATTTTGTTCTTAACTGTTCTAATCCAGTATCCCACAAATACTTTTTTTCCTCTGTTGCCTTAAGTTCTGAGGACACTAGGAGACAGTTCACCTGGACCCATTTAATTTTTTTTTCTTATTTGCAATGTATAACATGAATTAATGTAAAAAAGTTTCCACTCTGTCCAGCCTCTTTCAAAGCATATTACTGAGATGAATAATATTCCCACAGTCTGCAATGAACGTCTGAGAATGCTGCTTCTCCTAGTAACTCTATGATATCATTGGCTAATAATCTAAATAAGGTTTATAGCACTTTTCCTTACTATTAAGTCATTCATCTCAGATTATCATGATCGCCTCTGGCTTATTACTTCAAAAAGTACCGCTAATCAAGCATCATGCTAAATATATTTAGAGTTAACAGTAATGAGGTGCTTAACAAATGGCATTATTATTCACAATACTGTCTGTCTAAAATGCTGTATTGTTTATAGCTGTATGCAGTTTTCCAGATTCAAAACAAAGTGCATTACTCCTGACAGGTAGACTGGATGTAGATTTTAAAAATGATAACTATCAAAATTTACTTTTGGTGTTTTCTTTGAGACAGTTTATAGCAAACCATGATAGACATTGCAATAAACCAGTCCTGCATACCCTGTAGGAAATCCTATAAAATAGAAAACTACATGCTACACCATTGCAATGAGTACATTCCTAATATCCCTTCTTCCTCACATGTGCATGTGCACACACACACACACACACACACACACACACACACACACACACACACACACACACACACACACACACACACACCATAATAACTTATCTCTGCTTATACAGATCTATGCATAATCAATAAGACAGCTCCTTCAAAAACAAAAAATGAACACAATCCCACCCCAGTGCTCTACACGCTTCTTCCTAATGCTAGCTCATGAGGCAATTTTCAAGCCTCCATTCCAGTTTAAACATGCCCTTATAGTCTCCAAGAATCTATTCCACTACTGGCTCACAAGACTACAGGCCTATCTTTGTTCTCAGCTCCATAACAAAATTCTGATAGAATAATTTAAAACCAAATCGGAGAACCTGTTAAGTCATACTGGTTCCTATTTAACTCACAGTGAGGCTTTTGTGTAAGACATAACTCTCTTATTGCTCTACATACAGCCAAAAAATAATCATATTTACAATTCAGTAGAGGAAGGAAATCTTTCTGCAGAAATATACAATGACTTATCAAAAGCTAGAAGAAAGACTTTGAAACTAGTATAATTACATAATTATCCAAATCTTTCTCTAATAGCACCCTTACCATAAATGATGATCAGCTCTCCTCTTTTGGGACATTATCTTCAGGAATCCCTCAGGAATATGTTCTGGGACCATTGTTATCCTCACTTTCACTCAGTTCACCCAATCATGGAAGTGAAATAAATTCTATAAAAGGACTTCACATCACCATGGCAATTTACTTCCTAGCCCCTGCTATTACTGCTAGGCATTTATGTAATATATTCATTAACAAAATCCAACAAAACCCTCAAAGATCTGCAGTTATACTATTTCTTTCATCATATAAATTTAAGGAAAATAATACCACCATCATTTTCAACAATAAATCAAGAAAAATATCACTGCAAGCCTTTTACCATTCCCTTGGGCATTACCTTGATATTTCCATTAACTTCTATAATTGTACTGACCATACAGCTGAAAAAGTCCTGATGTAGCTAAAGGTATGCTACCATATTATCCAACCGTCTCACACCTGACATCAAGGCTGCTTTAGCAAAGGGGATGCTTATCCCAAGGTTAGAGTATAGTACCCCTTCTGGTCTTAAATTCATCGCAGACCTAAAACATTTACAGATCACACTAAAAATGTAGATTTTAACCTTTTACATCACTGTCATACTCTTAAGAAAACCAAGTGGCTTTCAGTAAATGCAATGACCACTTTTTTATCTTGCATGTAGACTGACTTACTGCAGATACTAGCCCTGAATCTCAAACAAGCATGAACTACAATCATCCATTTATGACCTTTGCAATAGCTCAGTTAGTAGCATGGCATTACACAGATCTCAATTAAAAAGGTTACTGGTAAAAATAGTGTCTATAAACTGGCTGCTGCAAACTGGAACAATTTACTTAAAGAATGTAGAAGTGAAATAAAATAAAAAAAAAAAAACTTCAAGACAAACTCAAAAAGTTCCTATTTAATAATAATATCACTTTTTCTTCAATTCCAGATAAGCTTATCCCCTTTAACACACCATCCCTTGTGCACAATGTTCATCAGCTATATAAATCAAAGTTAATAGTTTAGTTTGTTAAATTTATACAAATCCTGTAAAAATGCATAAACTATAAATTCCTCTAGTTAAGTGGCATTTTACTATCTTTACTCAATGTAAATGCCTCAAAGATTACATTTTCACATGCTGTCTCAATTATCCCTGATCCCTCTGCCTGAAACTTACCTTACAAGGAGCCACCATGGCAATCTACATTTATTTCATCATATATGCATATTCCTTTAGGACATAAACCTTCATTACTCTGTGTAATAGTATTTTCATCCAAATTTGTATGTTCTGCACTATATCACTGTCATTTTGGCAGGCCACAGCTCAGGCATTGGTTGAAAATGTTTTCTGGATTACCACCACCGTCCAGTTTGCAAAGTCAAACACTGTAAATATTTTACATGTATCTACTGAACTGAAAAAACAGGCATCAGTGCATACAAATACATTTTTGAACAATGCAGTTGTGAACCATTTCTAATGTTGCATATGTTAAATTCTTAAGCAAAGGTATTTAAATGGCACAATAGGCTTGAAACACTGAATAAAGAAACACTTTCTATAGATTACACTATAGAAATCACAAATTTATCACCACAATAATAGACACATTTTAAAACGACTTATAAAACGAAATTGCATAATAGGACTACCCATAAATACTCAAAAAGCTCTTCTCTAGAAAACCATGTAGCACAAAGGCTAGATATCCAAGTAGAATACCTGAAAGCCAAACTGAGAAATGAGCATCTATCAATGGTAGGCCAACAGTGGAAAAAAGGTACATCCTAAATCTATATAGACAATGTGAGTAAAATATATCATAAAGATTATGCACAAGAAAGCATTTTATTGCCATGTTGACTTGCATGTCTCACAAAAATAAATACATTAATGAATTAATTAATTACTTAATTAATTACACACCTAGGTCCACTTATTCAGAAGGACCACATGTGAGGCCTATAGACAGTTACCTCCTTCAACTGCTCCACAAAATTGAAAAGCTATTATAGGTTCATAGGTGTGTACTAGGCTAATGGCCCTGGAGCCTTTACAAGACTAGCCCATAGAATTACACTGGCATCATGCCACCCAACCTTAGTTCCCACTGTCTCAGTCAAGCAGAGCCACTGGAGTGATCCCCAGGGTGAATTTTCTATTTCCCATCCACTCATTAAGATTTCTCTGTAAGAGGACCAGTGAGGTGCTCTGTTTGACATGTATGGGAAGTCTATTCCATAACATGGGCAGTCTCTGGGTTATGAACCTGTCCCTCCAGCATGTTCTGTTAATTGTGGTAATGAGGCTGAGGTCTCTGGAGCATGTGGTGCAAAGGGATTGAGATTTCCTTAGATGTAGCATTTCTAACAGAGCTGGGTCAGACATGACTCTGTACGTCAAGCAGAGATCGCCTCTAAGTAGGCGATATGAGACAGAGAATAGTTGGAGTTTTTTGAGTCTGTCCATATAAGACAAGTGTTTAAGGCCTAGGATCCTCTTTGTGAGGTGCATTTGCAACCTCTCCAGTTGTTGCAGGTGTCTAGTGAGGTACATGCCAAATGGGGCATTGTACTCGATGATTGGTCTAATGAGGGAAGAGTAGAGGGAGACAATGACCTCTTCTTCCTGGATGCAAACCCCTTAGTAATGAGATGTGCCACATAGAAGGACTTTCTGACCACAATGGCAATGTGGTAGTCAAAAGAGAGGTTGCTGTCAACCTGTGTTCCCAGATCTCTTATAATGCCTTCTGTGTTCAGTGGACTACCACCAATGTTGGTAATTCATGGGAACTGGGTTTTTCCCAAAGGGGATAACGACACATTTTTTGGCATTGAGCTTAAAGCCATGGTTCTGGCAGCAGTTGTTGGTCTCAGTGAGGCCTTTCTATAGGATGTCAACATCACTTGGGGAGTTAATAATAGTTCCTAACTTGCAGTCATCTGCGAACTTTGTCAGTCAGAGTCCCTTTGTGTTGACCTGGACTTCAGAGAAATAGATGCCAAACAGGAGAGGACCCAGATCGAACCATGTGGGACTCCACTAGTGACTGGTCAGCAGTCTGACCTTGAGTCAGCTACTTTCACACTGTGGGTTCTATCTGTGAGCCAGTTTGCAACCCACCTAGTGATATAGGGTTTGATGCCTAGCTTAGTGAGTTTTTCTATGATTCCTGAGTGGGGAATGGTATCAAACGCCTTGGCCAGATCAAGGTAGTCTGTATAAACCACCTTGCCTTCATACACAGTTCTGATGACTGACTCAAAGAAGTTGACCAAGTTGAGCATGCATGATCTACCCTTCACAAAGCCAAACTGTGTGGGATTCAGAGATTGGAGATTCCCTATATCCTTATTTAGTAGGTCCATGATGATGCATTCCATAGCTTTGCATCTCAGACTCTTCAGGCTAATAGGGTGATAGTTTCTGAGGTCTGTAGTTGCTCCTCCTTTGTAGAGAGGATGACTGTACCAGTGTGCCATTTGGTAGGGACAAAGCCTGAGGTGAGGCTGAGACTGCACAGGGCACACAGGTGAAGTGCCAGTTCACTCTGTAGTTCATGTAAAACACAGCCAGGGGTATTGTCAGGTCCCATAGAAGCTGTACTCTTGGCCTTGGACAGTGCTGTTTTAACCTGTGCAGCAATAATACCGGATGCTTGGCATTCTACTGGTATAGTGACTGGTCCTTTGGGGGGGGGGATAAGGTTGGCACTGAATCTGTCAGCCAGTATAGTGGCAATATCTGTTGGCTCAGTATAGGAGGTACCATTGTGCAGTAGCTCAGAGTAAATCTGGGTATTGCCATGGAGATTCTTTACATAACTATAGAAGGCCTTGTGTTTGTCTTTACTATCTGCTGCAATTCTGTTTTCATAGCTAGCTTTAGAGGATTTGATGAGGGATCTCAACTTTTTGTTGAGGCTGATAAGGGAGTTTTTCCAGTCTTGGGACTTCACCTTATTCCATATCTGTTTCCTCCTTCTGTTGTAGAGTTTGTTTATGGCAGTGGACCACCAGATTGGCTTCCTTTTTTTGGAGGAGAGTATCTTGGTTCTATTGGGTATGACGAGATCCATGCATTTGTGTACGTGTTCGTACAGTGCATTGTTGTATGATTCAGCAGATATACAACTATTCTCCATTTGCATGGGTGCCATGAGGTTTGCCACCTCTGTTTTTAGGAGCCCAAAGTTTGCTTTGGAGAAGTTTTTCATGGTGGTTACCTTTGTGGGGGGAGGGGAGGGATGTGGATTTCCAAGGTGATTAGTTTGTGGTCGGATCTAACCAAGAAGGAGTTGACTATTGGCGTACAACAATGGCCACCCATGTTAGTAATGACCAGGTGAAGGATGTTACTACCTCTAGTGGGGGTAAGAATGAGCTGGTCCAGGGCATTGGAATTAATGAATTTCAGGAAACATTGGGCAAGTGTATTGGTACATGAGTAGTTTACCCAGTGAATGGAGGGGTAGTTAAAGTCACCCAGTATGAGAGTGTTAGGTTGGACCCTAATATTCTCCAGGAATGTGGAGTGTGAGTCTTGGGACATGGTTGGGGACCTATAGCAGGCTACGGTCAGGCTACGGCCTGAATTGCTGTCTTACCCAATGTTAGCTGCACCTGAAGTATCTCTCATGCGTTATGTTGGGCTACCAGTCTGGAGGTGTGTGCATCCTTTATGAATATTGAAACAATACCGCCTTTGGAGTCTTGGTCCAAGTTCTAGGGCCGAAAGGTGTGGAATGAGTTATAGCCCGGTTGTGCATGGGTGATTTTTGCTGCATTGAACCAGGTCTCTGTTACAGCACAAATGTTGATGTTCTCCATTTTAAGGAGTGCTTCGAGCGAGTGCATTTTGAGATTTAGGCTTCTAGCATTGAGCAGCATGACCCTCAGATTGCATTTGTTTGTAGCTGTTACAGTGGTAATTTGGTCTTTGGAACACTGCCTAAAAAAATAAGTATCAGCAATCAATCTGCTTTCTGTGGGAATAGCACCCACAGCCTTACATACCAAAGATGAGAGTGATACCTGTTGTTCCACTGACAGTGTTAGATCTGTCTGCAGATAAATGCCAACATATATAATATTATTAGATCATAATGTGAGTTTCAAAAGAAGTGAAGTTTACTTTTTATGTTAAGCCTGCTTTCAATGTAAAAGTGTTTTGTTTTATTTAGAAAATAGCTTACAGTTGTTTTCTGTAAAATTTGAAATACGTTTTAAATGAAACCCAAATTTCTGTGATAATTGTAAATGTAAAGAAGAAAATAATATGTGTACTGACAGGTTTGAACAGTGTTTATGGTAACTGGGGGGGGGACAAGTAACGTGACACTGGAATGGCTGTGGTGTGGGGCCTTGTCCATTATCCTGCATTGGCCCTATTTGGCCATGATTTGGCTCTATTCATTTCACAGCTGCCATGGAATCATTAACATAGAATACAGCTAAACTGCCACCAGCTTGGGCTGACATGACCACCATTTAATGTCACTTATAAAGGAATATAGAGCTCATTTTACAGTGTACTACAGTAACAGCATTTGAGTATTACTTATAGTGCCTGGCATGGGGAAAAATACATAGTCTTCTGCTGTTTGTCATCGAAAGCCAGCACACCAACCACTGAGACATTTTGTAACATTAATCATATGAAAAGGATTTGTTGTTGTTTTTGTAGTGTTTCTCTGCTTTAGGGAAATATTGTGGTTATGAGACAGAACTTTGTATTATTATCTTGCCCCATCCCTAGCTGCTGTGCATCCCTGGATCCGGTGTTTGTACCTACTCTTTGTGTTCCTGCTTGTCCCTGCACTAGCCTACCTGAATGTGCCCTGCTGGATGCCTAAGAATATAGTCCAGAATACAAACATAACCTACCTGCTCCCTGAGAGTCATTCCCTGAAAGGAAAACAGTGAAAGTATGTGTTGTAATTGGTGCTATCATTTGTAATAATTACATTTAGTATAAAACTACTGCTAGGTTAAGCAAGCTTCCCTGCCAGGTTAGCCAGCAGCCAAAGCTCCCATTTCTAGCATAAAAATAACCCTTACCTCCCCTTTTTACCCTCCTTATTGCTAACTAGGATATCTCCCTCCTCTCCCTTAGTCTGATATCCCCCTTAGGTGACTTTTTCGCCTGCTGCAATAAAGTGTCTGCCCTGCAATCCTTTATCTATTCATTACCTAATCTCCCTAATGTAGTTCCCAATCTTTTTCTGATCACTACTTCACTCTCTCATTAGTGTCCCAGTAGAACTGATCCACATATCACTCCTCTAACATCCCAAGTCTATCCTTGCAAGCCTCTTACCTTCCTCTACAACTCTACAAACTTACCTTCAGACTTTCACACTTCACTGATTGTTCTCCTCGACATTCTTCTCTCTGGCTATTATCCTGCTGTCATACCTCTCCACACTTCTCCTACTTTTATTCTTTTAGTACTTAACTTACTGATCTCTAGCTTCTCCTACTTTTATGGGTTCATAGGTAGGTACTAGGCTATCGGCCCAAGGGCCTACATAAGCCTAGCCAACAAGGTTCTCTGGTTTATGCCATCCAAGAAAGTTATTTTCCTGTGCCATTGTCGAGCAGAGACACAGAAGTGATCCACAGGGTGTATTTCCTATTTCCCATCCACTCATCAAAATTTTTCTTGAAGAGTGCTAATGAGGAACTTTGCTTGACATAGATGGGTAGCCTGTTCCAGAGTATGGGAAGTCTCTGGGACAGGAATCTATCTCTCCAGCATGTCCAGTTTATTGTGGTGACAAGGTTTAGGTCCCTAGAGCATGTAGCTCGGAGGGATTGTGATTTCTTTACGTGTAGCACATCCAACAGCTCTGAGTTTGACATAGCTTTATATGTGAGGCAGAGATCACCTCGGAGTAGGCGATATGCTATGGAGTAAAGCTGGAGTTTTTTGAGACGGTCAGTGTAGGGCATTTGTTTGATGCTAGTAATCCTCTTTGTGAGGTACTTCTGTGGCCTTTCCAGCTCCTGCAGATATCTTGTGAGGTACATTCCAAAACAGGCGTTGTACTCTATAATGGTCTAATGAGTGCCGAGTACAGGGGAACAATGACCTTTTTTTCTTGGATGAAAACCTTTTTATGATGCGGTGTGCCATGTAGAAGAACTTCCTGACTACTGTGGCGATGTGACTATCAAAGGAGAGACTACTGTCTACCTGGGTCCCAAAGTCTCTTATTACACATTTGGTGTTAAGTAGATTGCTGCCTATGTGATAGTTCATGGGTACAGAGTTTTTATCAAAGGGGATGACACTGCACTTTTTGGCATTGAGCTTGAGGCCATGGCTCTGACACCAGGCATCTGTCTCAGTGAGGCCCTTCTGTAGGATGTCCACATCATTTGGGGACTTGACTATGGCTCCTAGTTTGCAGTCATCTGCGGACTTCATTAGCCAGAGGTCTTCTGTGTTAGCCTGTACTTCAGAGAAGTAGATACCAAACAGGAGAGGTCCCAGGACTGAACCCTGTGGTACTCCACTTGTCACTGGTTTGAGGTCAGATTTGGAGTCTGCAACTTTTACAGTATGGGTTCTGTCAGTGAGCCAGTTGGCAACCCATCTTGTGATGTAGGGATTTATACCTAGTTTAGTGAGTTTAGCTATAATTCCAGAATGGGAGATGGTGTCAAAAGCCTTGGCGAGGTCAAGATAGGCTGTGTGAACCACTTTACCCTCAACCACAGCTTTGTTGACTGCCTCAAAGAAGTCAATCAGGTTCAGGAGGCATGATCTGCCTTTCACAATCCCAAACTGGGTGGGATCCAGAGTTTGGAGGTTACCAATGTCTTTGTTTATGAGTTCCATGATGATACGTTCCATGGCCTTGCAGACCTGGCTGGTCAGGCTAATAGGGAGATAGTTCCCAGGGCCAGTGGTGGCTCCCCCTTTGTGGAGTGGGATAACTGTTGCTGTGTGCCATTCAATGGGCACAAAGCCTGATGTGAGGCTATTATTGAACATGGTGCTTAGGTGGAGAGCCAGTTCGTTCTGAAGTTCATGTAAAATGCAGCCTGGGATGTTGTCCAGTCCCATGGATGCTGTGTTTTTGGCTTTAGAGAGTGTAGCTTTTACCTGCGTAGTTGTGATTATAGGGACTCTGCATTTTTCCTGTATAGATATGTGCCCTTTAGAGGGTGAGGGGGGGGGGTAACTCACTGTTCCCTATCTGATCTATTACTTCCATCTCCAATCTCCTCACCTTACCCTAACCCTTCCCACCTTCTATCAGACCTGTCACAGTTCAGCTTGCGGTGTCTGGTCCATACCTGCTCTCAACTTATACTCTCCTCCCCATTCTGCCCCAACTTCCTGTCCTACTACATAAATAT
Organism: Protopterus annectens; assembly: GCF_019279795.1. Lineage (NCBI taxonomy): Eukaryota > Metazoa > Chordata > Ceratodontiformes > Protopteridae > Protopterus > Protopterus annectens. The sequence goes on along the minus strand of NC_056733.1, from coordinate 485,016,808 downwards.
ACCCCACACTAGGGGATGCTATTTTTATTCTCTTGCCCCATCCCTGGCTGCTGTGGATCCCTGGCTCTGGTGTTTGCACCTACTATAAGTACTAATATGTTATATGTTCATTTGTAATATCCATATCTTTCAACAAGGCTACTTGTTTCCCATTACAAACTGTTCGTCTTGGGAAGACACTTGTGTGCACATTACATTTTACTGCAAATGCTTAAGCTAACATAGCGTTGTGCACGTGCAACTTTAATAAGCCATTCCACTGGAACTGAAATAAGTTATTGCAATGTCTTAAGTTATGTGCTGTGTTAATATGACCATTACGTTGAGCTGAATATCATTATATCACCTCAACTGGAACACTTTTTGTTTGCATTTCCTAAATATAGATAACAGTCAAGGATTGTACAAGATGATTTGTTTGTAGCCGCTTTTCTGAACATGTGCTAGTTTTTGCTTTAAATGCTCAAATGGTGATAGCGTTACACATGTAGGGAATTGTACAACTTTCTGAAAACTTTTTGCCTGCATATTTAAACAATTAGAAGGCAAGGTTCCTTCAAAGTGTTGTGTTTCGGTTGAGTAGCTGATTGCCTGCTGGTTTGTTATCTATATGTCCATACTAATTAGCGTGGAACTTATCTATGCAGTTCTGCTTACCTGAGAAATTAGTCTGTATTATTGAAGGTGTTTATCCAGAGTTTAACTGCATAATCATCATATTTGCTATAATATCTGGTGCTTACACACTAATATAGTAAAGTTTTAAGCTTAAAGTTTATACAGTTTGTATCACTTGCTTAAATGAGTGTGTCCTGAGCAGGGTTCCATTGTATATAATTGCCTAGTTATCTGGTGCATATAGAATGCGTGCTGGTTTGACTTCTTTTTGTATGTTTATGTATCAGGTTGTGCGGAGCACAAGCAATTGCTCAGACTGCCACTATATTATTTCTAACTAAACCAGCAATGTGAAATGAGTGTAATATTTTCTCCTACCCAGATTCTTTATACGCTAAACTGCTGAACCTCTTTAGCCTATTCTCACGAAACGTATCTGCACATAGTGGTAATACTGAATCGTGTTCCCTCACTGCAATATCTGTAGAGAAGGTAGCGACCTCACATAGCTGATTTCTGACACTCCCCTATTAATCTCCGACCTTCTGTAAGCAGAGTTAGAACTGCTGTAGTACCTTAAAAGGACTGGAACCAGTATTTTTTGTGAGAAATTGTTAGCATATTGTGATCACCTGCTGAGGTAACTCAAGAAACTGTGTCTGTGAAAACTCATTGCTTGCAATCTCGAATTCCTGTACTGTCTGCCTCACCACATTTTTCTTTCTTTCTACATGGACCAGCTTTGTGTTCCTGCTTGTCCCTGCACTAACCTACCTGAATGTGCCCTGCTGGATGCCTAAGAATATATTCCAGAGTACAGACATAATCTACCTGCTCCCTGAGAGTCATTCCCTGAAAGAAAAACAGTGTTGTAATTGGTGCTATCATTTCTAATAATTAAATCTAGTATAAAACTACTGCTAGGTTAAGCAAGCTTCCCTGCCAGTTTAGCCAGCAGCCAAACCTCCTCTTTCTAGCATAAAAATAACCCTTACTTCCCCATTCTACCCTCCTTATTGCTAACTAGGATATCTCCCTCCTCTCCCTTAGCCTGATATCCCCCTTAGGCGACTTTTTCTCCTGCTGCAATAAAGTGTCTGGCCACCAGGTGGCACTATACTAATAACTTTCTGCCCTGTAATCCTTTATCTATTCATTACCTAATCTCCCTAACATAGTTCCCAGTCTTTTTCTGATCACTACTTCACTCTCTCATTAGTGTCCCTGTAGAACTTATCCACATATCACTCCTCTAACATCCCAAGTCTATCCTTGCAAGCCTCTTACCTTCCTCTACAACTCTACCTTCAGACTGTCACACTTCACTGATTGTTCTCCTCAACATTCTTCTCTCTCTCTCTCTGGCTCTACCTGCTCCATTTGCCCTACAGGCTCACTCTGATCCCCTACCCTACCCCCAATTACCGCCCACCTCCAGTGCTCCTACAGTTATACATCACAGGCACACCCCTTTCCCTAGTTATCCAATTACCAAACTAATTCCCCTTACACATTACATACATATATACACATACTCTTACTGCTCATCATACTACTACCCTTAATATACTATCTCACTCCAAACTATCTCATTATCAACCCTTATTTTCTGACTAAATTCTATTTTCTCCCTCACCATGCCCTTACCTCACAAACCAAGACTTATAAATATTTTTCTCTTACTTGCTGTAACACCCATTCTATCTATACCCTTTGTCCTTACCTTGTATGAAAACCTACATTATAATGGATCCTTGCATCCTCTAAAACAAACATTACCATTGAGTCAACTAACCTTCCTTAGCCATGCTAGCATCACTTCTACCTCAACCTACTTCTCACCACAGTATCATAGGGTAGCCCATATCACTTTCCTCCAAGCCAGGAAGTCACAAAGCATTCTCTGCAAACTCCTGAAGTTCATATATACTCTTCAACAACATCCTCTACTTCACGGTGATATTCATCCAAACCCAGAACCATACAACAACACCCCAAATAACATCCACCAACCTCATCCTACAACCCCATTCACCCCTACTAGAACTCCTAATTCTCTGTTCATAGCTCATCTCAACATACAGAGTTTAAATAATAAAATTAGCCAACTTCATGCTCTGCTAGACACACATTCTTTTGATGTTCTATGTCTAACAGAAACTTGGCTCAAACCAGTAACAAAGGACAATGAAGTTATCCCACCTGGTTATAATATAGTAAGATTAGACCATACAACCAAATCTGAGCTACATGTTTTTACAGTGTATCTACAACTGCCTTTAGATAGTAATGTAGAAATCCTCATCACTAAGCTTCAGGTCAATGCTAGCAAATCCATTTACATAATATGCTCCTACCTACCTCCAGGCAATAACATCAACACTCTTGAAGGTATCCTTTGCTGGCTTTCTACATCCTTCCCACAAGAAACCATTGTAATTGGTGATTTTAATACAGACTGGAATAGCTGTACCTCATGCAAACCTACAACCCATCTAAATCTTTATTGCTTCTCTCAAATAATCACCACCCCAACCAGAATCCATAAGCTCAGTAGCAAAGAAAGTACCTTAGACTGGATCCTAGTAAATAGCCATCTCTTCTCTTATAAAGCAGATACCCTTCCTGATGATATTAGCGACCACTCCCTTACTTACATAATCAGGCAAAAAAACTTTATTCCCAACCAAACCATTTTTAAAACTACACGAAACAAAAAAGATTTTAATCCTGCAAGCTTCCAAGATAAGCTGCAAGCCTGTGACTGGTCACCCTTAAAACAACTCTCCCTTGAGAAAGCAGTATCCTATTTTAACTCCAAATTCCTACAGATCCTGGAATACCATGCCCCTACTCGATCTATAAGAACTAGAAGTAAAGCTGCTCCATGGCTCACTAAAGAGACTAGACACAAGATCTTATTAAGAAATAAAATCTAGTCTAAATGGAGAAGCACTAAAAACTGAACTGATCACCAGAACTATAAACAGATGAGAAATGACACTAAAAAATCAATACTTCTTGACAAAAAAAAAAGTTTTACTTTAAACTCCAGCACAAGCATCAACAAAACCCACAAACTTTCTGGTCAGCTATTAATAGACTTCTACACCCAGGCCACTCCAAGACTCCAACCCCATCAGGTCTCTCCCTAAGCATTCCCAATGAGATTGCTGATGCTTTCAATACCTTCTTTACAGAAACTGTCCAGTCTCTTGCAAACTCCTTACCACCTGTTAGCTCAACCCTCCCATCCCCCCTGGCTAGCACACTCCTACCTTTCATTTAAAGCCAGTTCCTACATCCCTCATCTATACCCTACTTTTCAAACTTAAACCATGTACCATCTCAGCTGATCTCATACCAGCAGAATACCTGCAAATTCAGCAAAAGTACTTGCCTATCCCATTTCCATACTTATTAATAGAACCATTACTGAAGGCTCCATGCCATCTCTGTGGAAAATCTCTCACATAATCCCACTTCACAAGGGTGGTAACTCAACTGAACTCTCTAACTTTAGCCCTATAGCCCTATTCCCTCCTCTAGCCAAAATTATGGAAAAATGCATCCACCAACATCTACTTGATCACCTTCTCCAAAATAACCTTCTATCAGACTGTCAGCATGGTTTTAGGCATTTCCATAGTACTACCACTGCTCTCTTATCCTTCTCTGACTGCATTAACAAACATTGTAACAATAATAAGCTCTCCGCTGCACTCTTTATTGACCTCTCTAAAGCCTTTGATATGATTAATCATCAAATACTTCTAAACATACTAAAATCACTCTCACACAACTCACTGGCACAACAATGGCTCAAGTCCTACTTAGAAAATAGACAGCAAGCTGTCCTCTGGGAAAATAACCTTTCCACTCATCTTCCTATTACTCTAGGGGTCCCTCAAGGCTCTATCCTGGGGCCTCTCCTTTTCTCTGTATTCATTAATGATCTAAACATAAATATTCCTCAAGCCACCTGCATTCAATATGCAGATGACTCCACACTAGTGTGTACTGCCACTTTGTCAGCTGAGCTCAAAACTATTACCCAAACTGTATTTAATTCAGTTGAAAAATGGTTCTTACAATGTTGCCTCCTACTAAATGCAAAAAAAAAAAACAAAATTATTGCTATTTACTCCAACACAAAAGTCCTCCCCAGTTGATCTCACAGTTAAGTCCGGCAATGTTACTGCCATAGCTCCTGACCCAACCACCAAACACCTAGGCGTAACAATTGATCACAACCTTAACTTTGACTCACATATTAAAACAACTATTAAAACAGTTAACAGAAAACTTGGCTTCCTTTACAGGATAAAATATTTCCTTACCCCTGAAGCCAGAACCACCATTGTCCACACACACCTGATCTCTACCCTCCTCTATGCCTCTCCCATTTATACTAATTTTTCCAAAAGTAACCTCAATAAACTGGCAACCTCCTATAACAACATTGCCAGATTTGCCACCAGCTCCCCATTTAGAACCCACCATTGTCTAAATCTCAGACAACAAGGATGGCTAGAACTGCATAACCGGCTACAATTTCAACAACTTACTATCACCCATAAGATTCTGTATCAATCTTCCCAACAATACTCCTATTCTCAGTAGCCTAATCTCCCCCTATAGAAATCTTACTACCCTTTGCTCAGCAAATAAATTATTAGTAACCATCCAGAAATCCTATAATAAAGCAGGAGACTCTCTTTTTCTCTTTTCTCTAATTCTGTGGGGAAGATTTTGAATAGGCTTCCCAGCAAACTAGCATCACTTTCATCATTACCACTCTTCAAAAAGCAACTAAAATTACTCCTTAAAACACAATTTTATTTTTATTTATTTATTTTACATTTGTTGACCGGGATAGTCCGACTGGATATATGTCCATTTTCAGCGGAGGCCTGGGGAGAAAAGCTCCAAGGTTAACAGTAAAAAGCACAAAGACAATTTAGAAAAAGTAGCTGAATACATTCATTTGTGCATCAATAACAATGATAGTTACAGTAGTAATGTACATGCAGTAGATACATACATACAGTAGTTACATTGCTTGCAGAGGTTAAATTACATACATATTCAGACTTGATCAGATGCAAATACTGGGCAGAAATATTTTGTATCTTGACATTCTGGCTTAGAGCAGATAATTGAGGTTCCCTTTCTGATATAGGACCATACTCACTAAGATTGGGGAAAGGACTAGACCTATTTGGTATGAGACTAGTATACTTAAGATGGGACATGAAGTAGTGATGGAGAGAGAAATCCTAGTCAGGTCTAGAGCATGGGCATAACCATGTGATTTGAGGTGACTCTTTAGTTTGTTTTTGAATATGGCTAAGGTTGGTTGTAATGTCAGGTCTGTTCCATGTTTTACCAACAGAGTTGGCAAATAGTGAGTTACCAGCAGAGTGGTTTGCTTTGACCATTTGAGCCAGTAGTCTGGTGGAGGATCGGAGTTGGTGATTGTTGTTGTAGGGGGTGATTATATTTTTTAATGCTAGAGTTTTTTCTGGGCAGTAAAGAACTTTATGTGTTACTACGAGTTGATTGAACTGTAGTAAGTTGGGAAGTTCCATCCATCTTAAGAGGTTTAGGTTGATACAGTGGTGGGTCCTGTATGGTGTGTCGACAGCAAATCTAGCAATCTGGTTATAGCAGGTTGCTAGTTTATTAAGATCTGATTTGTTCAGGTTGGAGAAGAGAGATGAGGCATAGAGAAGGGTAGATAGTAGTTGGGATCGGGCAATTGCAGCTCTAGCTGATGGAGTGAGGAATGATTTGATCCTATATAGTGACCTGAGTTTTTTATGCACTGTTTTTATGGTTTGATTAATGTGTTTGTCACACCTGAGGTTGTTGTCCACTATAATACCTAATAGTTTGGTTTGGGCTTCTGGGGAGATGATTGTGCCATTGTTCGCTGTTATTTTCAATGGTGTTGATGGGACCTGCTTTTGGGGGAGATTATAAGCAGTGTGGTTTTGTTGAGGTTTAGAATCAGGCACTGGTTTGAGAGCCAGATTTAAACTGTGTTGAAGATCGAGAAATAATGCAGAGGATAGTTTATTGTTGTTTCAGTTTTGGTTTATGACGTTTGAGAATGAAAGGAGGGCTGAGGTGGTACTATGATTTGGCCTGAAACCATGTTGTGTATTGGACAGAAGTTTGTTGTGGGTGAGATATTGCATAAATTGCATATGTATACACTTTTCCATGACTTTAGCTAGTGGAGACAATATAGCAATAGGCCTATAGTTTGACAGTTCAGTAGAACTGCCTCCCTTGTGAAGAGGTACAACGTGGGAGATTTTCCAGATGGTGGGTACGGTGGCTTCAGATAGAGTGCTGTTAATAAGTATAGAGACTGGGTATGCTATAGCATCTGCAGCCTTTTGTAAGTAGTCTGCAGGGAGTAGATCAGCAGCTAGAGTTGTGGGTCTCAGTTTCTTAAGTAGGGTCACTATTAGATGGGTAGGTACAGGTAGGAAGCTAAATGGTGTTTGGGTATTGGTAGGGGCTAAGCTTGGATTAGGGCCATTAGGAGTGAGTTTGCAGCCCAGAAACTGGATCGTCTCTGTGAAAAAGGTGTTAAAGGTGTTAGCTATATTTTCAGAGGATTTATCCTTGGCGGTTGTGAGGGTGGGGTGGTAGTTTGGCCTGGGCATAGGAATTTGTTGAGCACAGCCCAGTACTTTGGAGGTCTATTTTGGTGGGTTTGTTGTAGGTGGAAGTAATAGTTATTTTTGTCTAAGTTTATAGATTTTGTGGTGTAATTTTTTAGTTGTCTGAATTTAAGTTGATCATTGAGGTTTTTTGTTGTTCGGTAGGTAGCCCACGCCTTATTTCTTAGTGTGATTTTTTTCTTTGGTGTCTTTGGTGATCCATGGCACAATATTAACTTTGGTTCTGATGGTACGAGTGGGAGCATGGGAGATGAGGACAGTAAGGAATCTAACATTAAATCATGAGACTGCATCATCTGGGGGGAGATTCTTTAGGGCTGAACAGTTACAAGCTTTAAGTTCGTTATTAAATTCATTAAGGTTGAACTTCCTATGGCTTCTAATAGTCCTGTAAGTGGGGTTTTGGGAGTAGTTTACCTTAAACTTGATTATATAGGTGAGGCAATGGTCACTGTGGTCATCGGGTAAAGTACCAGATGTATAGTACTGTGGGGAGTTGTTAATGAGTATCCAGTCAAGGGTACTATCTTTTTGGTTGTGTTTACCTATCCTACTGGGAAGGGATATGGTTTGGGTAAATCCATGTAGGTTTACATGTGTTGTGGGGGTTTCAGTGGAACAGGTGTTGCAATCAATGTTGAAATCCCCTAGTATGATGGTTTCATGTGGATGGGTAAGGGATAGCCAGTTTAAGAGGTGTTCAAGGGTTTCTGTGTTCTTACCTGAGGGAATATAGCCACAGACTATGCTTATGTTTTTGTTTCTGTTAATTTTTAGTTTGGCAATGAGAATTTCAGCATTGTTGAGTTGGGGGTTGCTGCATATCCAAAGTGAAAGATAAGTCAGATTTGTAAACTATGGCTACCCCGCCACCCTTTCTTGAGGAACGGTCTAGTCTATGTATATTGTACCCTGGTGGCAGTACCTCATTGTCCATAGTGGAAGGTTTTAGCAACGTTTCTTTGAGGCATAGTATATCTGGTGTATTAAGATCTAAGAGGGTGTGAACATGATGAATTTTCTTGTTTATGCTCCTGATGTTTAGATGGCAGGCCAGCAAGGAGTTTGGTGGCCTGTTTGATGGAGCAATGTTTGTAGAGGTGTTGGTGGGGAGGCTTGGGTCGAGAAGTTTGGGTGGGCCAGGGTTTGGATGGATGTCGCCATCCATTGTTAGGTTGTTTCTTAACCTCAGAAGTAGTTTCCATATTTTATGGGCAATCTTTTGATAGTGTGTGGATTTGGGTGAAATGTAGCAGGGTCTAGTAAGCATGTGTTTCTGTGAAGTTGAGGAGTTGTATATATAGGGTACTGAGAAGTGAGCATTTTTGTTTCTGCTTGTTAGAGTGGAAGTTTGAAATTTTGGGTATTGGTAACCTAGTTTACTCTTGGTTTCATAGGCTGAGAGGAGGAAGGGGGTGAGCAGCACTGTTGTTAGCAGGGTTGGTAATAGCAAGGTGGGAGGTGACATAGCTACCTAACTGGACACTTGAGCCTAGGAAATGACAACAGGGGGAGGGACAAGTGATTGCTGATTGAGTAGTGCTGCTTTGATTACAGAATGTCACTGACTGGTTTTTGTGGGGATGGGGTGTGGTTTAGATTAGTTAAATTTAGGACCACTGGGGGCAGGTCGGCTATGGGGGCAGGGTGGGGCATGGAGCGAGCCCAAGCGAAGCGAGGGGGAGTGGAACGGGGCTAAACCAATCACAAGACACCAATGGCTATGCCCATGTATCAACCCAGATTAACAATCACTGTGCAGTATTACTGTATTTCCACCCTCAAACAACCCCCTAGTGGGATTAGTAAGCCTCCTTTACTCTGATTTCTAGTCTTCTCTTTTCTGGGAACTACCCCTGAGCATGTACGTTGGAACCTTACCCCTGCTCTGGCACATATATTTCAACTTTGTATGTATGCCAACTTTTTTACTTGAGTATATAATTATGAACAATCTTAATAATTAGTTTGAATCTTTCTTTCTTTCCTAGTGTTCTACATGTCAAATGTCAAACCCTACACCATAGTTATATGCTTCTAGTATTACTGTATTGCTAAACCATGTACAAATGTTTGTTTTCGATGTTAATTTCTAGAATGTTAACCTCCAGCAATAATATATTTAATGTTGTATTTTTTATTGTTTTATTCCTGTGACATTAGCTTAATTGGAGCTTATCTCCCCAGGCCTCTACTGAAAATGGACATGTATCCAGTTAGACTAGCCTGGTCAACAAATGTAAAATAAAATAAATAAATAAAATAAATATTATGTTATGAGAGGATAGTTGTATGTCCGGTTAGAGTAAAGGGACCTTCTGTTGCAAGTGGTGTGCAGCATGTGTGGTACTGCTACTCTTGGCTATGCAGAAATGTTACAGTTAAATGTTACACTTGTAACCTATTCTAACCAAGCAGTGAAACATTTCTTTTAGCATATCAGTAAAGAGAAAACTGACAATACATTTTGCAAGCTAGCAATGTCCTGCCCAGCCTACATTTAAGAACAGCTGTTATCCTCACATAATATAAATTTAGTATCTACTTACATATAATCACCATATAATTGGTCTTCAATATACATCAGTTTCAATAACTAACAAGTATCAAAAAGTGTATTTTACTCCCCTGTTATAATACAACAGTAATTTAAGCAGCTTTCTTTCTGATACAGTTTATAAAACCTGGCATGGTGCAGTTCAAATCAGTACCACTGCCCCACTTTAAATGACATGGCTTTACATGTTCAGTCTTCTTATGTACAATCTTCTGTAGATGCTAGCTGAACATCATGTTTTGTATTTATGCTTGGGAATCTGGAAGCCCCAGCTGGGGGGGGGGGGGGGGGTTGCTGTGCTACAAGGCATGGCTAGAAGAAGGTATTAACCAATCAGAAGTCAGTATTTTTGATTCATTTTTATAAGCATAAATCTAAAACAAATAAAATGGCAATTCACCTCAGGAGATATTTAGATCCTTTCTTTTTGGGACAATGCTAGAATTGCCACCAGTAATAAAACAGCATACTTAAGCTTATTACAAATATGAGGCTCCCCATTGCAATCTAACAAACTGTAAAATGCCTCGTTTCATTTTGCCATGACTTTAAAAACTATCTATTAACAACTATAAAAGATATCTCTGATTTTTTGTAACAGCCTTACCACCCAATCTACCAGATTCTACTCTTTCACCAACTTTTCTGGACCCCCTAGATGACTATGTGGCCACATTTCATTTTACTGCAATAACTGTAAAGTAAACCAAGTCACTCCTGTTAAAGTGCACCAATTCTGGGTCTAAATTTAGTAAATTACATTCAGAATTCCTTAAACTACCAACAGAGAAAATTACAACCCCGTAACTTACATATATAATCCTTCCCTCACAACACCATCAATACTTGTGTAGTTGAAACAAACTACAATAATACAATTACCAAAACTACACATAGCCAAACACTCTAAAAATCGTAGACCTATCTCAGCACTTTTCCGTTATTGGGGCAACACTTCTAATTAACAGGATTTACATTACCGATGGCAGAACACCACATACACTAAGACATATAAACAGGATTTAGCAAAATCATTGTTTAAATGTATTCTGGACTTGTCACATTTCTATACCATCAGGGCCAATTATTTCCTGACAATTATTCTTAGCGAATATTCTCTGTTTGGCATTATCCTTGGTACGGCAGTAAAGAGAAATGACTTGGGATGTTTTCTGAACTTACAGCCATTGCCTGTATTGTAGATGACCTGGGTTATTGTGCAGATTTGACTTCTGACCTAAAGAGCCCTCTTTCTCTTACAAAGCAATCACTTCAGGGCTAACAGCTGTGCGATCATTCTGTGCGTGTGCTAGCATGTTCTAAGTGTTGCCCCAATAATGGAAAATTACCCCTATCTCAAACCTTTGCCCATTAATTAAATTCCTTGAAAAATACTGTATAAGCTGATCTGCAAACATATAAACAGCTATGGGTTACTCTGTGACAAACAACATGGTATGAGAAACTCCTTAACACTCTGACAGCTCTACTATCTGTTACAGATAATATGTATTGCAATATCAATTAAAGAAACACCTCAGCTGGTGCTTTTGTTGATATGGCAAGAGCCTTCAAGACAGTTAACCAGTAACTTCTCCAATATAAACTTTAAAAACATAAACTTTGGAGACATAGCAATGCCTTGGTTCAAAAAATTATCTTAAAGACAGTGCATTTCAAATATTTTCTACAATTTTTTTCTGAAGCAAAGGAACACTAAATACAAGTGTTCCACAAGGTCCAGTTCTAGAATGCCTATTAATGTCTTTATTCATCAGTGATATTACATTGCATGTACCAAACGTAATACTACTGGCTAAATAAATCCATAAGGCTATTCTAGCTAAATCTCTTTGAATTCAGTGGTAACTGATATTGATTATCTTTTTCTTTTTGAAATCTTTATTCATTTGCAACTGAAAATGGATTCCTTAAATGAGTATGCCAGTAATGATTTGCTAAAGCGAAAGTATCTTGTACAGTATGTTAAATACCATGTACATACATTTAAGGGTAACACTTGATAACACTAGTAGCCTGTGTTCCTCATGTAAAAAGTTGGATGATTTACTTACCTTTATTAGTAGTAAACTGAGACTTAATGATGATGATTACTCTTGTGCAATTGGCACAGCTTGGAAAACTGTTGTTATATATATTAATGACTGGACTGATGAAATAAATAATATTAGGCAAAGTGCAGGTGTCAGTAAAGATGAATCAGCCCCTATTAAATAAGATGCTACCAATGACAACTTTGGAATTCAGGATGCAAACATTCAGCAATCTGAGCATTCAGATATATAGAAGAAAATAAAAAAGAAAGAAAGGAAGAAGTTCATGACAAATAACAAAGAAGAAAAAGAAACAGATTAATATCTGTAAAGCAAATAGAAGACATGCTAGCAAACATTGCGTTGTTAAGTAACATACGAACTACAGGGAATGATAAGAAAACCTTTAGTGCACAGAAAAAAGAAATCATATTTCAAAAGAGAATGCAGAAAAAAGAGGTGTGGGGCATGTGAAAAGAAAAAAATCAAAATTGAACTGCAAAATATTACTGTAAGAAAAAAGAGGAGAAAGACAGACATTGACATTATGGCTATGGATGCAAAAAGCCGGTTGGATAAGAACTGTATGCTTGAAAATGAATAAGCAATGAAAACAGTGGGATTAATAAGACTAATGGTGATGAAGATCATTCCTTTGTAACAACTGATGGAGCAGATATTACTGAACTGGAAGTTGAAGACGCTTCAGATTTTGTCAGAAATTGTATACTTGTAATTGGAGATTAAATTATTAGAGGAAATGACACTTACAGTTGCAGAGAAAATAATGAACTTTGAATAGTATTATGCTTGCCAGGATCAAAAATACAGGATGTGAGAAAGGCCTTAGAGCGCCTTAATGTATGGAAGTATGGCTTTGTTTTTATTCATCTTAGTATAAATTATCTTATCCACAAGGACTCTCTGACTGTTAGTATGGAATTTACAGCCATCTTAAATAGCATACACTTGTACAGGTCTTAGGGCATATTTTTCACAAATCACATATAGAAAGAAGAGTCAGGTCACTGTGAATGAAAAGGTTTTTGGGGTAAGTACCTTCATGAAAAAATGACTCATTTTGAAAAATGGAAATCCAAGAATATTTGGGCACCTGTGTTTAGACGGGTCTACTTTATATGACCTAAATTTCATTTGAACTTCCAGTGTTTTGGTCTCAGTCAAATGAATTTCAGTCAAATGAAATTTAGGTCATATGAAGTAGACCCGTTTAGGCAGGACAGTGTGCACTTGTCAAGACCAGGGAAGAGAACGTTTGCAGCAGATATATTGCAGTATTTGACTGACACAAAACAGTATTTTTGCCAGGTCAAAAATGTAACACTTCACAGATAGCAAAATTTGATGCAGCTCTAATAGTTATTAATGCTAGAAGCATTATTAATAAAGTTTTTTTTTAATTGGAAAATTTGCTACATTCCCACAAGACTGATGTTGGTGTTGTTTGTGGAACATTGCTAAAGAACAATGACTGGAAAGCAGTTCTTTCAAGATATAAATGTTTTTACTGTAACAGACATTCTAAAAATCTCAGATGAAGGTGTTTTGAAAAGGTTTAAAGATTTTTATGACAACTGTGATTCTTACATTTTCAATGATAACACCGATACTGTAGACTGTGCAGTTGTGACAATAAAGACAACCCTGGAACATATAACAATTGTTGGAGTGTACAGACCACCAAAATCAATTGCTTATGACCTCTGAGAATCTATACATTTCTTGTATGAAACACAAAAGTAAAGAATGATAGTAGCTGCAGACTTACCAGAAACTGACTGGAGTAATATTGATTAAGCAATATTAGTAAGGAAGTTATTAACAACATATGTTCAGGAGCAACAATTACTTCAGACAGTAAAAAAAAACTATACAGGGAATAGAACCCACTAGATATTTGTCTGTTCCTAAATAAATTACTGGTACTTCATATTAAGTGTTAACCACCTTTGATGTGGAGTGATCATGGGGTTATAAAGGATACATTGTTGCTAGATAATTCTGCCAAACTGAAATCTAAACCAATGCACATATGATTAATAACAGATGCAAAGCTGTCACTATATAAAACTAATTGGAGTGATGTGTTCAGCTGAAAAATTGCAGAAGGAATGTGACAAGTTTTGAAAGAGTAATTGTTTGAATGCAAAAAATAAAAAAAAGGTTTAATATCAGGATGTAGGCACACAACAAGTGGAGGATATATTTCCATTAAAACAAGATACTTGATTAAGGTCAGATACAGAAAATATAAGAAATTAAAAAGAAGTCGAAGTACAACTTTGAAAAATGAAATAAACAAGCTGGACAGACAAATTAAACATACCTGGGGATTCATTAAATTCCGTGTAGGCTTTGTGCGAAGCCTACATAGACTTTACGACTTAGTGTGATGCGCAGCAGTGCTAATCGCTTATTCATGCTGCTCATCGCACTTACATGAATACAGGCATGACTTCATGGCCAGCAGCAGTTTTGTTGGGCAGGAAAGTGTGTGTAGCACAGAAACAAGATGCATTCAAGTTTGCTTATGAACAAACTTGTTTGGCGAGATTGCTTGGACAGCCACAATGACTACTAAGGGTAAAAATACTGCAATACCATGAGTAATAACAAAGTAAAGAAAAGTGTATTCATTGACATGTATAGTAAAAAATATCTGAAGAATAAAATAAAGATGGGGTGGGTTAAATGGGAAGGACAAATACAATGAAGCATACACAGGGCAGGATAAATGTGCTCAAGAAAATGGGCACAGACATGTATGACAGGAATGAATAAAGAGTAAGAGGGCAGGGTAAATGTGTGTCCCCAAAATATCATATGTGCATTTATGTACACTTCCAGCACAAGCCAGTAGCATAACATTAAGCACATATGTAGAGAGCATGGTATGCACTGCTGTTTACACCTCCTGAACAAATACATTATGATATAAACACATTATAGTATGTATGTGATGGTCATACAAGGTTACATATCAACGGAGGTGAATATTTGTATTTAGCAAGGGTGGTTTATAAATTAGGGTCATGTGCGTATCTGAAGATCTGCAAAAGGACTTGCTTGAACATGATTGACTTGTCACCATAATTCTCAATCAGGGATCCATAGCAACAGACTCCTGGTCAAATGTAGACAGAAACAGGCACAGTCATAAACACTTTTACAATATTATGACCAATAACACCACACAAAATGGATAATGCAGAAAAAAGAAAACTAATAACACAAAATTCCTCTGCTAAACAGGATACCAATGAAGGCAGTCCCACAAGGACAGTTCGTAGTGGCAGTAAACACCAAAACTGATCAGTAAACGACTGGATAGTAGTAAAATAATTTATTGAATCTTAAAACAAAACAGGTTGATTGAGCGCTTTCATTTCCACTCCGGAAACTTCATCAGAATAAAGAATGCTAGTGTGCAGACATATTTATACTTAATTAGCTTCAATTCATTTCAATTACATCCTTAGTTCAGTAATCACTGTGGTTTAGATTAAGATACAGTACAAGATGTTAAAACAAAAACAATGTATATGTCATAAAATGTGAAATGAGTATGCATATAATACATATAAAAGTATATAAAATTTATACCATTGTAAGACATGGCATAAAAAGACACACCTGTATATATAAAAATGTACAAGTCTCTCTCTATAAATTCATAAAATTCTGGCTAGATCTTGTATATTGTAATGCGGTAATAATAATGTCTCTTAATACGCTATCTAAATATATAAATATACATAAATATGTAAATATGTACATAAATATATTAATATATTATTAAATATGTTAAATATGTTGAATAAATAAATAAACATGCATGTGTTAAAAGTAAATATATGTGATATTAAAACCTATAGTACATGATGATAATGAATACTGTATTTAATACCTATGTATTGTATAATACTAAAATGCAAAATATAAATACAAAATATGAATAACAATTACTTCATGTTCCATATTATAAATAACAAACTGATGACTGATAATTGTTATTCATATTTTGTATTTATATTTTGCATTTTAGTATTATACAATACATAGGTATTAAATACAGTATTCATTATCATCATGTACTATAGGTTTTAATATCACATATATTTACTTTTAACACATGCATATTTATTTATTTATTCAACATATTTAACATATTTAATAATATATTAATATATTTATGTACATATTTATGTATATTTATATATTTAGATAGCGTATTAAGAGACATTATTATTACCGCATTACCATATACAAGATCTAGCCAGAATTTTATGAATTTATAAAGAGAGGTTTGTACATTTTTATATATACAGGTGTGTCTTTTTATGCCACATCTTACAACGGTATCAATTTTATATACTTTTTTATGTATTATATGCATACTCATTTCACATTTTACGACATATACATTGTTTTTGTTTTAACATCTTGTACTGTATCTTTAATCTAAACCACAGTGATTACTGAACTAAGGATGTAATTGAAATGAATTGAAGCTAATTAAGTATAAATATGTCCATACACTAGCATTCTTTATTCTGATGAAGTTTCCGGAGTGGAAATGAAAGCACTCAATCAACCTGTTTTGTTTTAAGATTCAATAAATTATTTTACTACTATCCAGTTGTTGACCGATCAGTTTTGGTGTTTACTGCCACTACGAACTGTCTTTGTGGGACTGCCTTCATTGGTATCCTGTTTAGCGGAGGAATTTTGTGTTAATATTATGACCAATAATGCATTGTACTGGGAGAATATGTGAGTGTAATTTATTATACATGTTCTTCAGGAACAAACATGTACAACTGTAATGATTGTCAGTATTCTGTCAGTAGAAATCACCATCCTTTCCCCAAAAATGACCACTTTTTTGGATAGTTTAAGAGGAACAGTGTTAAAAGTGAAGTTGAAATCAGGGCCAATCATGGCCAGTTGATAGGTTTTCATGACTCATAAGCCACAATCAGCACCTGCAACAATTAAACCCATGCCACCGAGCTGTGTATTTACTAGGTGCAAAAGAGAAAGTTGTATCACAGAAGACTCTAGTAGAATACCTTGAAGTGAAGTCTGCACTGTCAGATCCTCATAGGTATACAACCCAAAGAATTGTTTTGTATGGCATACCAGATGTGTGAGAGCTCAGTGTGCCAATTTGACTAAAGCATCTCTGGTTGACTTATGTATCAACCATACAGATAACAATGCATGCAAACACTATTATGAGTGGATTTCCTACATACAGCTTGGCATTGCATGCATCTGATACATGTAATACCAATGGATATTGTCAGAAGAATCTACAACTGATGTGTGAATTAAGAAGTGATCCACTATAACGAATGATACAGCAGTATGTGAGAACGATGACAATGCATCAACTATGCTCTTGTGCACAGAACGTACAGCACTGCAAAGTCAATGATCATGGAAGCCATCATCGTAATATTGTACACATGCCAAACAATACATGAGCACCCACTATAAGCACATGTCAAACCTCAAGACATGTGTCACACAATCACTCTCTGCCTGACATTGTCATTCAAAATGTTATACTGCCATTAAACCCTGTCATACATCCATATGTGTTCATGCAAACTATCAAATGGTAATACTAGTGTGATATAGTGCCACATCCATGATACAGTATAGTCACACTATAGCTATACATAGGCTACAATTGTACTTCATAGGTTCATCCATTCATAGAAGACTACTAGGCTAATGGCACAACAGCCCATGCAAACCTAGCCGGATTCAACCTGAGTGTAACAATTTTCAATAGCTAGGTGAATGAAGTTCACAGAAATATGAGCCTATGCTATGGTATGCAACATCGACTGGCTCTGGCCATGAGGGTCATGGATACCTTGCCAAGAATACATTTACTATCACATATCTATTGATCTAGGCTGCGCTTCAAGAGTGTCAGTGAATGGCTTTGCTTTATGTGAATGGGAATCTTGTTCCAGAGAAGATGAAATCTCTGAGAGACATCTCAATCTCTCCATCATGATTTATTTATGTCAGAGGCTAGGTTAAGATCCTTGGAATGAGTGACTCTCGTTCAGTTTGATTTATGAATGTAGGCCAGATGCAGATCGCCCTTAGTAGTCTGTAAGAGACAAAACATAATATTTCAATGTTTTCATGTGGGACATGTTTTTATAACCTTTATATTTCTGGTAAGAAAACTCTGGGTTTGTTTCAGCTGTTGCAGATGAGTTGTGAGCTACATGCCAAAGGGTGCATTGTGCTCAATTATTTGTGTGCTGATAGCTGAGAACAATGGAATTATTACATCCTTTAATCTGTATGCCATGCCTTTACTTAAGAGTTGCACCACATAGAAGAACTTTCTCCCTTACTTAAGAGTTGTATTACATAGAAAGACTTTCTCACTGCTGTGGACACAGGGTCATTGAAGTTCAGATTAGTATCAACCTGAGTAACCAGATCAAATACCACTGGGTCTACTCTTTTTTTTTAAAACAACTTTATTGAATTTTCAATAAAAGAACTAAATACAAAAGATGTTCAAGTATATTCAATACAAAAGTTAAACAATTTATAACTAACAAAGGAACATAACTATTTACAATGACGTTCACATGTATATCAGATTTTAATAAATATGTTTTTCACAGTTAATATTTTTCTAGCAAATCAAATAATTTTTCCACAAACTTATTTTGTTTATGTTTTTATTTGTTCTTGACTTGATAGTCAATAGCTCTAGATTGCAGACTTCAGTGAGAAGTATTTTAAATTCTCGAAATGATGGAGGAGAATCAGATTTCCAATTGATTGTTATTATTTTCCTTGCTATAGACAGTACTGTCCATATTATTGGATATTTCATTTTATTAACACTTTGTTGCACTGCAGTGTTAAATAATATTAAAGACTTGGTTAACATAAAGTTATCTGTAAACAAGCCTTGTAAGAAACAATTTATATGTTCCCAATATTTTGTTACTAGTTTGCAATCATAGAATATATGTGCCCAGTCAGCTTTCAATATCTTTTTACATCTCCAACATATGTTTATGTTCTTGTTGAATTTATTAATGATATTTGGTGTAATGAAGGATCTATGCATACATTTCCAAGTATAAATTCTCCACTTTAAAGAAGATGTAGTTTTATAAGCTGATTCTAAAATATTAAGTTTATCTAGATCATTGGGAAGATGAGAATTAATTGTATTAAAGTAGTCTCAATATTTTCGGGAATGTTGATTTCTTTCATCTCTTAATATTTTACAAATATGTGATAATGTAATATTAGCAATATTTGCATTTTGATTGCTTGTAATTAGAAATAATATTATTTTTGGTATAGATTGTATTAAATCTTGGGGCATTAAGTCTAAAGCATTTGATAAATGTTGTCTACATTCTTGTAAATTTAACCAATATATGTTTTCTATTTTAAATTCATTTTTCAGGTCCTCTAAATGCTTAATTATGTCCTTTCTCATCAGTTGAGATGAATAAATTAAACCTCTCTCTTTGAAAATTAACATTTTTGTGAGATCTGTTGAGAGTATAAGGCCTTGAATGAAGGATATGGATAAAGAAGAAAGAACCAAACTTTATATTTTGTCAACTTAAAGATATAATTTCTAAATGTCTTAAAAAGAGTTAGCATATAGTTAGATTTATATGATTTAATCGATTGTGTTATAAAAAAATGTATCATCCATAGGATAGAGTTCTTTATTATTAAAGTTTTTTGATTATTTAGCGAGATAGTAGAATCCCAACATAATAAAATTAAGTATAATTTCCATTTAGAAGAATAATTGTTGTTAATTAAGAGGGAAATAGTTTTAATAATCGAGGACATTGTATGTAATTCTAAATTTGGAAAACTTATACCTCCTTTTGTCCAATCATACATGTGGTAATTTAAAGCGATTCTAGGCTTATTAGGATGCCGAAAGAAATCATTAATGTATTGAATTTTTTGATTATAATTTTGGAAGGAAATAAAGACAATGATTGAATTATGTAAAGTATTTTAGGGAGGATAATCATTTTGATGATTGGCAGTCTTTCTTCCATAGTAAATAATAGTCTATTCCATTTATTTATTAAATCTTCCATTCTAGTTAGACAGTTACTATAGTTTACGTGAGGAATATCTTTGATATTATTTGTAATTACTATTCCTAAATATGTTATTTGATTGTTCTGAGGGATATATTTTTTGTATTTCTGAGGAATTGTAATTCCTTCTATATTACCAAGAAGTATCTTGGTTTAATTATTGTTAAAAGTTAGACCTGCTATTTTTTGAAACTTCATAATATTGTCAAATACTGCTGGAATAGATTTATTATTTTCTTCCAAAGTTATTAAAATGTCATCAGCAAATAACTGTAGTTTAGAAGAAGTAGTAGAATTCAACTTGAAACCTTCAATTCTTTCATCATCCCTTATTAAGTTGGCCCATGGTTCCATAACAAGTGTAAATAATAGTGGTGCCAAGGGACATCCTTATTTAGTTCCCTTTATAATAGGTATTTTCTCAGAAATAATAGTACCAATTTTAATATAAGCTTGACTATCTTTATATAAATTGAATATAAGGTTTGTAAAATTATTCGAGAAATTCACCTCTTCTAAGAGTATGAATAGGTAATCACAATTAACTGAATCAAAGGCACAGTTTATGTCTAAGCTTATAAGGTTTAAGTTTCTATTTAATGTTTTTGCAGCATCTATCAAAGTAATTGTTCTTTTAATGTTATCATAAGTATTTCTGTTAACTATAAATCCAGTTTGGTCTTCATTAACTAGGGATGGTAAAAATATCTTAATCCTTTCTGGATATATGGACATGAACATTTTGTAGTCAACATTTAATAAAGATATTGGTCTATATGAAGAACATTTTCCTTGTAACTGTAGTGTTAGTATCTGTATCATTCAAAATACAATTAAAATCACCTGCAATTACAATGCTACCTTTAGCTAAGCTTACAATCTTGTTTAAATGCTGTTTTACTGTATTTGATCCTATACCTGGTATCCAATATATGTATATTAGACTATATATTTTCTTATATAATTCTATTGTGATGAACAAAACATCCCTTTATTGTCTTTGTATACTTCCAATATTTTTGGTACAGGAAGGGAATTACTCCATAAAATAACTACCCCTCTTTTTTTTCATTATGTTCTGAGCTAGCTAGAATTGAAAAATGTTTGGAGTTTAAATTATCAATATCTGAAGATACCAAGTGTGTTTCTTGTAAAAAGACAAGGTGTGATTTATGTGTTTTAAGGTATTTGTTTAAACCTCTTCTTTTGCAGGGATTAATTAGACCATTGATATTAATTGAAATGCCTTTAAAAAACATTTGTGTTTATGTTTGTTGTGTACATAGTTATTCAGTAATTTGTCATCTTGTTGTTAATAAATGCTAGAAAACCTTAGTAATAAATCAATATTATACTGTGAGATATTACAACATGTTATTGTGAACATCAGAAAAGATTGTATCAAATCATTAAAACATAACTTTAATATAACATAAGTAACCCTCCCCATTCTGGAGTTGAAAATCTCTAATTTGAGTAGCATAACCACTCAAATTATCATCCTTTCCAATAGCAACAGTACTCAAGCTACTGTCAATCTTTACTTGTAACTAGGAATACTATAATTACTAAAATAAAAAGCTCATCACTTTATATAGCTGAAGTTTTAAACCATATTGTTATAACATACTGCAAGTTTAGTACATTCTATGTAACTTATCTGTAAAGATTTAAGCTAATTATAAGATTGTTTCTCATAGGTAATAACTATAAAATAATGAAAAGAAAAACAAATCTAATAGTATACTTCAAAGAAGAATGATATCTGTCTGTAAAATTACTCTTTTATAATGTTAAATGGTAGCCTATATGATGTATTTGTCATTAAAATCATGTATTGTTTAAACAATTTCCCTATTAATGATATTAGATTAGGTACAGACTATCTAGGCTTATGAATATATATATATATATATATATATATATATATATATATATATATATATATATATATATATTCTTTACTCTGTATATTAACTTATTTTCATTATATACACTTCTACAATGGATATATTATTTCAATATGTAAGAAAAAATGTTCACTAAAGATCACTTAGAAGTGTATATATTGTGACACCATTACATCTCATTAGAAACTTTATGTAATAAATTCACTAGGTGCCAATTTCTACTAACAGAGTGTAAGGAGGTTAATTGCCTTTGCTGTCTACTATCTAATGGTAAAGATATTTACAATTTTGTTTTTCATACTACATGTAAGAGAAAAATACAGCTATAACTTAAGGTGCATGCAGTAATCTAACTAAATGTGTATTCAAAGGGTTCACTTTATAACATCAAAATACTGAAATGTTGAATTTCAGTATCTCAAAGCTATAAAGTCGAATGTTAAAAATAGCGAACGTTCATAATCGCAAATTTGACGTATGTCGAAAATATGTCGAATTCGCGGTTATGAAGTTGCGCTATGTAATGTCTGGGTTTGTGTTTTGTTGGTGCGCGGTGCCATGTTTGGATGTAGGTGTTATGTCAGGTAAGTGAGTATTTTGTAAGGGTTTTGAGTGGGAGTTAGAGTGTATGTGAGGGATTGGAGAATGTACGTGTGAGCTTTTGTGTTGTGTTTGTGCGATCTCGGAGTTAGTATATATAAGTAGGGGGGGTGTGGGGGGCTTGCCCCCCTGCTTATGTGTGTGTGAGTTGTGTATGTGTGTTGTTTTTTTGTTTATGTTGTGATGTGGGTGTTGTGTTGTATGTTTAGTGTAGTGTGTGCGGTGTTTTCGGTTATGTGGTTTCACGGTTTTTGTTTGTCGGTGTTTTGTGGATTCGGTTTTATAGTCTCGAGATACTGAAATTCTATTTCAGCATTTCGAGGTTATAAAGTGAATCCGTATTCAACATGAGGTCAACATTTTTTACAAAATTTGTATTGTGTTACAATGTCAGTGTGGTTATTGCTTGTACAATGCAGTAATAATATTATATACACATGTACATGTCAAAATGTTGATTGAAAAGTATGTCTTTTCATTTAAATCTTTCTTTCTTTCTTTCCTCCCCCTCTCCTCCCCTTTCCTTTTTTAAACAATTTTCATTTAACACAGTGTATAGATATAAAAGTACATGTACATACAAACATATATAGATACCCCCATATGATTATATATACATAGATACATAAATACACACATACATACACACACACATACATCTGCGCGTGTGTGTGTGTGTGTGTGTGTGTGTATATATATATATATATATATATATATATATATATATATACACACACATAACCACTCATACATACACATACATATTTTCTTTATCCTTTCTTACTATTAATTGTAGCAAAAAATAAGAATAAAAGTTGAAATAATAATGTTTTGAATGTTTGTGGAGTGCTTTAAAGTACTTTAAAACCTCATCTCGGGTAAACTGCATTTTAACATTCCATTTTGTTTTTGCGATGTTCCCACGGGTTCAAAAATCAGATATTTGGTCACACAGATGAGTGATGTCATCAGCTGCTTCATGCTCTATTGAGGAAAAGTTTCTACTCGAGCCGACTTCTTGGTGAAGAGAGAAGAGAGAAAAAAAAAGACTGTTCTTGAAATAAGCGGGAACTGTAAGTGTGTTTTCCTTTGGAATCACTTCTTGAGAGATGAGTGCGAGACAAACTGTTTTGCATTATGATTGCAATACCATTAATTATGTGTTTCAAATTACAAACCCATATATGTACAGTTCAAAAGCTTTTCTATCAAATCGAGGCTGCCGTAAGCCCCATTGTTCATGAACTGAGAAAATTGCAGATCAGCTGCACTTTTAAACCCACAAAACACATCATGAAGTTAAAGTACAGTGCAGCCTAAGCAACATCAAGACCATCCTGCCATATTTCTTGTTCTAAAATAACACAAGACCAGTAATCCAGGTTCCATACCTTCTTATAAGCTGTCAGTTTAAATTTTATTCTCAGTGTTGCTCCCTTCACTTAACCCCATTTTATATTATAGTTGCATTCAATTTATCTAGTTAATATATTAGATCATAAGTATCCCAATAGAGCAAATTATTATGTAACATTACTACTACACACAATACACAATAGAGACACTATTAGAAAGAGATAGAGAGAAAGAGAGAGAGAAAGAAAGAAAAGAATAAAGAAGAAAGAGAAAGAAAAAAAAAAGAAAATACTTAGATTATATTCTATTTTGGAACCATATATGACTAAACAATTATAAACATAACTATAATAAATAAATGGTATTATATGCATATACATGACTTACTGACACAGACTTAAAGGCACATATACTAAAATAACATAGTATTTAAAGTTGTGCACTTACATGGGCATGAAGACATTGTTTTATTCATAAGTCACTAGATTTATATTTAGTTTCTAGTTGAAAAAAAATATAATTTTTTGAACTTTTTCTTCTTTTCCAATGTTTTCCAACTGTCATTTTCTGCTAATCTTTTAAGACTTGCACTTGCCCAATCCATTTCTTCCAATTTTTCAATAATGTTATTAGATTTTATGAAAGTAAGGGCAGTATCCAGTTCTTCAAATGTTTTGATGCCATCTTGCAAGAAGATTTTAAGTCTAGCAGGGAATAGTAGATGAGTTTTTATTTGTGCTTTTTTAAGTTAATTAATTAATGGTAAGAATTGTTTTCATTTTGTTATTACTAGTGGAGAATAGTCATTGTCAAAACGGACAATGTTTTGATTTAATTTAATTGGAGCTTTTGCCCGGGCTGTTTTAAGAACTAGTTCTTTGTCATATGTTGATAAAAACCTCACTATTACTGATTTAGATGAATTATTCTTACTTGTTTTAGATGTAGTCAGGGATCTATGAGCCCTCTCAATGCCATATGACAAGGATTCTGCAGGTCTAAGACTTCTTGTATCCAAGATGTTAGGAATGTGGGTAGATTATTGCCTTCTATATTATCCGGTAAGCCAAATATTCTGATATTATTCCTGTGAGACCTGTTCTCCAGATCATCCACTTTAGATTGTAAAAATGTATTTTGCTTCAATAAGTACTCTATATTTGTTTCTTCTTTATGTACTCTACTGTCAATGTCATTAAGTGCTAGTTCAAAACCTGACATTTGAGTTTTTTGTATTTGAAGGTCTTCATAAATCTTTTCCATTTGTTTGGTACAGTCTTTTTTAAATATATCCAGTTTTAAATCCATTTTATCCAGTTTGGTAGATAGATCCTGTACCTTAGTTAGCAATAATTGTAAATCCTTTCTGAGAGAAGTTTCTTGGTGTGTTGATCTTGAAGTAGCCATTCCACTGCTGATGAGGAGGTAATACATCCAAAGTATTTTTGACAGGAAAATCACTGAATTTCTTCAAAATTTTTATATGAGGTCATAGATCTCTATAAGAAGATTTAGTTAATGAAGAAATTAACCTTCTCAAATAACTTTTAGCCAATAAGTCCTGTCATACAAATATTTTATAGACAGAGCTGAGTAGAACTGCTGCTATACTGGGCACATCTTGGCCACGCCCCCCCAGGTCTACTCTTAAGGGAGGTGCTGCCTATACTGTAATTAGGTGGGGTATTTGCTTTACAAAAGGGAATAATTATTAATTTTCTTTTGAATTTAGTTTCTCTCTATTGCTATGGAAAAAGTCATTTGTGTGCATTAATCCTTTCTGCAGTATATCCACATTGTTTGTGTATTCAGTGATAGCTCCCAATTTGCAGTCATCCGCAAACCTGGTCAGACAAAAACTGTCTATGTTTGCATTATCTTCTGAGAAATAAATACTGAACAGGAAAACGCCTAGTACAAAACACTGTGGTACACCTCTGGTGACTGATCTCTTGCTAGAGGTGAATTCACCCACTTTGACAGTAGGTGTCCTGTTGGTTAGCCATTTGGTTACCCACCTGGTGACATAGGGGTTTTTGTCCAAATGAGACAATATGTCCATAATACCTGAGTGGGGAATTATGTTAAATGCCTTGGTCAGGTCAAGTTAATGAGATGCACACTGTTTCCCTCATCTATGGCCTTGGTGACCTTCTCAAAGAAGTCAATCACATTTAACAGACATGATCTACCCTTAACAAATCCAAAGTGGATTGGTTCTAGAGCTGTGAGATTAACTATGTCCTTGCTGATAAGGTTCATGATGAATCTTTCCATGGCCTTAATGATGAGGCTATTCAGGCTTATGTGTCTAGAATTCCCTGTGACTGCTGATGCCCCCCCCCTTTACAGAGGGATAACTGTTGCTGTCCATCATTCTGCTGAAACATAGCCTGTCTGGAGGTTATATTTAAAAAGGGTCCAAGTGGCTCTGCTAGGTCAGATTTGGCATTATTTCAAAGGCAACCTGAGATGTTGTCAGGGCCTATTGATAGCTTTAGAGACAGCAGAGATGACCTGTTCTCTTGAGGTAACAGGCTGAGTAATAGTGGCAGATATACTTTGGATGACAACCAGGGGGTCAGAGTGTTGAAGTTCAATCCAAATTTGTCAGGGGAAGCTTAAACTGAACCTGTCAGCAGGTTGTCTATTTCCTCTGGTTGAGTATGGGTGGTGCCATCCACTATCAACTCTGCTCATAGCTAGATAGTCCCCATAAGATTTCAAAGGTAGTTACAAAATGCTTTGTGACATCACTTCCAAATACAACATTGAGTATGAATAACATGCAACAAAGTGGAACTGTTCACAATCATATAACTCAAACTATTTCATGTCATTTTATCAGCTGTACATCGTATGCCTATACGTTTATCAGTGGAAGTGTGTGGGTGAGGGCTCTGACACCATATAGGGACATATTATAAATAAGGTAGATGCAGCTCATGCAGAACAGTTAATGACACAAATGCTGACCATCCCACAATGCTGCTGTGGAACACCTAAATGATACTTGTGAATAGCAACACAATTGTGCACACAATGAATTCTCCAAGGTTGCAAGTGAATCTGAACATGATAAGTGTTTTTATACATAACAGCATTACAAAATGTGGATGAACCCAAGCATATGTGCCCATGTAATCAGCATGATGCAATATTGCTATATTTCATAACTGTTCCAGATGCTAGGTATGTATACACTTGCACACCTGTGCCATACTGCAGCTGTCACTGTG
>NC_056733.1:484619623-484684623 GCF_019279795.1 Protopterus annectens | reverse complement strand
AGTGGAATCACAAAATCAATAGGCTGTATAACAGGAGAAAAAAAATCATGACAAAAATTCGGAAGTGCAGCATCCAATAGGATTAAAGCATTCTCATCAAACTAAAGAAACAACTCAGAGGGCAAATAAAGTTTACAAAAGCCAAATCTGAGGTAAGTTTGGCCTCCCAGGCCAAGGATAACCACAAAGCATTATTTAGCTATGTCCACAACCTCAAAGACAATACAGAATTATCTGCAGAGCACACTGTAAATGGAGCCACCTATACTGAGCCATAGCATAGGAAACCTCCTGGCTAATAAATTCAGTTCCAACTTTACTCCTCTCTCCCCCTCAACCTTCCCTCAGGAAATATCAAATATAACTCCCCTACTATCACTAGGGAACAGGTCCTTAGTGCTCTCTCTAAGACCAAGAACACTGAATCAATAGGCCCAGACAATATCCCAGGATGCTTCTAAATAGCATGAAACACCATCTATCAATGCCTCTGGAATTACTATTTAACTATAGCCTCCAAACAGACTTTGTGCCTCATGAATGGAGAAAGGCAACAGTCATCCCTCTGCACAAAGGTGGACCATCTACAGACCCTAGAAACTACGGACTCCTAAGTCTCAGTAGTCTTATATGTAAAGCCATGAAAATAATTATCATGGAGATGATCAATAGAGATATAGCAAACCTCCAGACATTGGTCCCGACCCAGTTTGGTTTCGTCAAGGGCAGATTATGCCTACTCAAACTGGTGGACATTTTGAGAAGAACATCAAAGCAATGGATGAGGGCAAAATTGTTCACACTGCCTACCTTGACCTGGCCAAGGCATTTGACACAGTACCATACTTGGGCATTGTTGACAAACTCAAGAAGTTAGTTACATACCCGTAGGTCACCCAGTGGATAGCCAAATGACTCACAGATGGGACCCAGGAAGTTAGAAATGAGGAGTCCACCTATACAAAGATGCCAATCACAAGTGGAGTCCCTCCAGGATCACTCCTTGGACTGCTCCTTTTTGGCATTTAGTCCTCAGAAGTCATGGCAAATGTCAGTGGTCTCTGGTTGGCTAAATCTGCAAATGATTGCAAATTAGAAGCTGTCATTGAATCTCACACTGACACGACTGTTCTCCAGATGGGCTGACACAGACAAACAACTGGTATCAGAGCCATGGACTAAAACTAAATGCCAAGAAATGCATAATAGTATCCTTTAGGAAGTCATCCATGAGGTTTTTAAAGGAGGCTTTGGATGATGTGTTTTGTATGCTAGTTGGGATAGAGTTCCATTTTTTTAGCCACTGAACTACTATATAGTGTGTCTCCAAAGCTATTGTAGCTGTTGGTGACTTCTAGTAGTAGTTTGCTTGATGATCTAAGAGGCCTTTTGGCTGAGTGATGTTGTACTAGGTTTTTGAGGGCAGGACACTTATTGGGGAGGTAACAGATAGAATGATAGAGGCAAAGCTTATTGTAGGTTAGGAGGTTGGGCAGTTCAAGCCAGTGGAGCTGTCTCAAAGCAGTACTATCTGAGCAATTTTCAGTGAAGTGGGCAATTCTGTTATAGCAGGCTTCCATTTTGCTTAGTTCAGTTTTGTTGAGATTAGTTAGAATGGGAGATGCATAGAGTAGGGTGGATAGAAGTTGGGAGCAAGCAATGGCTGATCTTGTGCTGTTAGTAAGAAATGGTTTGATACATTAGAGTGATCCCAGTTTGGAATGTACTTTTTTAATAGTTAAGTTGAGATGACTATCACATTTTAGGTGAGAGTCTATGGTTATTCCCAATAGTTTTGCCTGTGCCACTGGAGCGATTGGAGTAGCATTTGTGGAGTAGATAGTGAATTGACTGTTATCAGTGTTTTTGTTAGAACCGGTTATAATCATAAGCTGAGTTTTCTTTGGATTGAGGATAAGTTGGGCTTTGGTAAGGTAGTTTTCAATGTCAGAGAATGCTAGTTGAGTTGTTTGCAGGAGGGTGGGAATGTTTTGTGCAGCACAGATTAAGGTAGTGTCATCTGCATACTGAATGGTATATGCATGCTGTGTGGAGGTATGGAGGTCATTTGTGAAGATTGTGAATAGTAGTTGCCCTAAGATAGCACCCTGTGGGACTCCTATAGTTATGGGCAGCTGAGGAGAGAGCGAATTTTCCCATTTCACCTTGTTACCTGTCAGTTAAGTAGCTTTGGAACCAGGTAAGGGGAATTTGAAAGGTGATTTTGGTTTAGTTTGTTTAGCAGGATTTGGTGTGAGACTGTGTCAAATGCTTTGGACATATCCAAAAAAAGAGTTGACATTTGCAGGCCTTCATTTTTGAGATGGTTTACTGTGTCTGTGAAGCAGAGATGGGCTGCAGTTGTACTATGAGCAGGTCTGAAACCATGTTGAGTAGGTGACAGGATGTTGCTGTCTAGGAGATATTTTAGTGCCTGGGTATGGATGCATTTTTCTAGGAATTTGGCAGGGGGGAGAGTATAGCAATGGGTCTGTAGTTATTAAGTTCAGTTGAGGTCCCACCTTTATGTATGGGTGTAATATAGTATATTTTCCAGAGTTTGGGCACATAGTTTTCAACAACTGATCTGTTTATGAGAGTAGAGTTTGGGATAGCACTAGCATCTGCTGTGAGTTTCAAGAAATAGCTGGGGTGTAGGTTGGCTGTGGTTGATGAGGTTTTTAGTTTGGAAAGCATGATTTTGATTGAAGTGGTGGAAATTGTTTTGAGGGTAAAGCTTGTATTAGGGTCTATATTAGAACATTGAAGTTTCAGGTCTTCGAATGTTCTAATATCGACACCTAGTAACCGAAAACTGGTAAGACCAAAAATTTAGAACATTGAATTTTTTCTAATGGAAAAAATTTGCTGTTCCAAAGCACATACACAAAACACAAACACACCAAACAAACAACAATCCACACACATACACCTAAAATCATACATCTAAACCTACACTAAACTGTACATACACCACTATCTACCCACTTACCTTAACCCAAACCTTAACCCTAAGGTCCGTAACTATCGCACACAAACCTAACCCGCACCCTAACCCTAATTCACCTATCCCACCCTACCCTCACGTCCAAACATTCTCACACTTACCTGACCCACGCCCTAACCCTAACTCACCTATCCCGCCCTAACCCTCACATCCACACAATCGCACACTTACCTGAGCCTGACCGTAACTTTCCACTGCAGAGCTGAAAATAGGAAGCGATAATAACGGACAAACAAATTCTTTCCCTAGGAAAGAATTTAATTATCTAAATATTCACTATTTTCAGCTTTCGGTTACTAGGTGTCAATATTAAAACATTCGAAGACCTGACACTTTGATGTTCTAATATAGACCCTTGTATTAGTGTTATTTGTTTTGGGGGGATAGTGAGGTTGGAACTATCCTCTGATACTAAGGATAGAACCGAGTTCACAAAATGGGAGTTGAACTGTGTTTCGATGGGAACTTTAGTGTCGGGGTGGATGGTTTTGGGGTAGTCGTTTGGGTGGGTTTTAGTAGTTGGTTTACATTTTCCAAACTTTTGAGGGGATTGTGTTGGTATTTACTTTGTAATGTCGTGTAGTAGGATTTTTTTGTCCAGCCTAATGCATTTTTTTTGCAGGGTTGTGCATTTCCTGGTACTTAGTTAGGCTTTGTGTTTCTTTGTTTTTTTGATAATAAAGCCAGGCAGTGTCTCTGGACTTGAGGATTTGTTTGGTTTCTTTACTGAGCCAGGGGTTTGTAGAGGTTCTAACCTTGATTTTGTGCAATGGAGCGACAGTGTCTAGGTGTTATAGAAATGTTTTGTTGAAATATGCTACAGTCTGGTCAAGTGAGAGGGTTTTTAGGGGGGTCCAGTCACAGTTACAGAGTAAAGTATTGAGGACCTCAGGAGAGAAATGTTTTGTGTTTCTAGTGGATTTATAGTTAGTGGTTTTGCATATGCTTGTTCTACTAAGTATAAGGTATATTATGTTGTGGTCACTTAAGATGTCTGGGAGACTGCCTTTGTGGGGGTACAATGTGGGGTTGTTAGGACACAGTCAAGGATGGATTCCCTTTTAGATTTTTTATCACATCTAGTTAGAATTTGGACTAGCTGCTCTTAGCCATGGTGATTTATTAGATTATGTGGTGGTTCTGATATAGAGGTGAACCAATCTAGGATGAAATCCACTAGAATAAGGGTTTCTTGTGAGTATGTAGAACACCAGGATAAGAAGTATTCAAGGCTAGCAGGTGTATTACCAGGTGGAATATGGATCACAGTTGTGGTGATGAGCTTTCTAGGGTGAAGTTGAAGTTGTGAGATAGCTATGTCCCAATTATTAGTGGAGGTGTAGGAGTTTGCTATTTGATGTAAAGTTAAGTTGGACTTATACAGTAAGGCAGCTGTACCCACTACACGTAATTCCATGTATATACACAGCCTCCAATTACACAACTCATTTAAGCCCCTAGGGGAAAATGTATCACATTTACGAGTTTAAACTGTTTCTGTACATAACAAATGTTCTTTCATGACTACTACCGCTATGGTGAGAGTTATTAAAATGTACAGCCATAGAACTGTCTTTTTTCTCATCTGTAATATGTCTCACATGTTCTAACAGCCTAGTTTTAAAACACTTGTTACTCTCCACCACATAAAATATGTTACAAGAGCATCTAAGAGCATTGTCCATACACCAGCCTCTTGAACGTAGTCCCACATGTTGTCTACCCTTTCACCTCATCAGGAATGACAGAACAAAATAATGGTACCCCCTGACTATCAACCTTCTACTGTATGGCACCTGTACAAAGCCTGACATAATTTGGGACAGAGGCCCAAAAACATGGTCATACTTGAAATATTGCTGTTATACACAGAAAATTGCTGGTGTTACATGATTTGTTGTAACATCCTTTCTGAGGGATATAAAGTCTGAAACACAAATGGATGTTAACATTTACTGACTGCAATCACCAGAGTATGCTACTGATTTGCCAAGGACAAAACCTCTCTGGGGAACAGACCAAACATAACAAACAAACCTCTGTCCATTATGTGGATAGCCCTACAGTTGAGAGCTATGCAGACACGTAACTTTGTCAGACTGAAACCCATGCAGAGGTAGCATGTTCAGAGAAACCTTGTTAAACAAGCATTAATCAAAACATATAACAGCAATACTCACATTCTGCCCCTAAGTCTTGAATCTTCTCCACCATTTAATTGGCTTGTCTCCACAGGCCTTGAACTAAGAAGTATTAGCTCACACACCTCCAGGATGTCTTCCTCACAGGTAATGGAAAGGGCCAATGCCCATATGGATTACTCAATTATAGGAGTGTGTTGCCATAGCATTCGCTATTGGAATAACTACACAGCTGCTCTGCATGCAATCAGCAACTGGGGAAAACCAGTTGGTACTCAGGCCATCACATGGTCATGAGCATTACCTACAAAAGACAAGCTGCCATCTATTCAAACCACCTCTGCAAAGCTGAAGTAGTGTGAGAAATTAAAAACAGGATATATCTGTAAAAATTCCAGAAAAAAGAAAAAGGTATGCAAAACACGTGAGCATGTAATTGAATGCAGTAGGTGGTCTGTGAATAATGGACAATAGGGGTTTGAAAGCATATGTCTCAACAAGACTTGCTTTACTGATGTACTGCTGAACAGCACTGATGGCCAGAGCATGTGGCGCTGTCTGTGGTGACAAGGCCAGCTACTGGGATGGTGTACATATCCACATGCTACCTGTGCATATAACTATGATACACATCTTGTCTTGTAATTATAAGACAACTATATAGAGTATGTGCAGAGGAAAGTACTGCTGCAGATGTGTGTGTTGAACTACATGTTATATACTGAATTCATGCCATTCAACTGTCCAGTGTTCTGCGCACTGGCCATATGTGTGGCTCATTTTTGTAGTCATTTACCCATAAAGTTGTGTTATGTCTGTCAACTCCTTGCCAAATCTGTGAAGAGTGACATTACAACATCCCTCGTCATTGCCCTCTGGCCTTTCCCATTCAGGATTGCCACAGTGGATCATCTATTGCCATTTCTGCCTGTCCTCTGAATCTTGCTCTCTCACACCAAATACCTACATGTCCTCGCTCACCGCATCCATAAACCTTATTTGAGACCTTCCTTTCTTCCTCTAATCTGGCAGATACATCCTTACCATCCTTCTCCCAATATACGCAGCACCTCTCCTCAGCACATGTCTAAACTGATATAATACTGCCTCTCCAACATTGTCTCATATCCGTCCAACATAGCCTGAGCCTGTCATATACACATTGCTAAACCTGTGCACCCATGTCACATCCATTGCAAGTTATAACATCTGTAACTCTGCAATGTGCAGCTCTGACCCCTGCCTTTTTGTCAATGCCACTGTCTCCAACCCATATAACATAGGTGGTCTCACTACCCTCTTGTAGACCTTACATATCACATTTACAGGTACTTGTCTGTCACATATCACTCCTGACACTCTTCTTTGCTCTCTCCATCATGCCTGTACTCTCTTCTTTACCTGTCCTCTATAGTCCCCATTACTCTAAAATGTTGATCCCAAACATTTGAGCACATCCACCTTTGCCAACTGTACCCCATGCATCACAGATATTCGGTCCTAATGCTGCTGACCTTCATTCCTCTCCTCTCTAGAGCATATGTCCACCTCTCTAAGATCTTGAAAAGCTGTCCCCTAATCTCAATGCAGATCACAATGTCATCTGCAAACAACATAGTCAACGGGGATTCCCACATGATCTTGTATGTCAACCTGTCCATCACCACTGCAAATCAGAAAGAGCTCACAGCTGATCTCTGATGTCATCCCACCTCCACCTTAAACACATCCATCAATCCCAATGCAGACCTCAGTGCTGTTACACCACCCTTGAACATATCCTGTACCACTCTTACATATATTTCTTCCACTCTTCCACTCATGACTTCATCATACAATACCACAACTCCTGCCTAGGTACCCTGTCATAAGCTTTCTGTAAGTCCAGAGAGACACAGAGCAACTCCTGACCTTCCATGTATTCCACCAATAACAGTCTCAGAGCAAACATCACATCGGTGGTGCCCTTTTCACGCATGGCACCATACTGCTGACTAGTACTCCTCACTTGCTTGTTTAACCTAACTTCTACTACTCTTACCCATAACTTCATGCTGTGACTGGTCAATATTATCCCTCTGTAGTTATCACAGCTCTGCACATCAACCTCATTTTTACCACCATACCCAAGCACTTTCTCTCCACTCCTCATGCAACCTCACACTTCCCAAGATATCAGTAAGCAGTCTGACTAACACACCATTGCCATTTACTCTAAACAACCCCATACTTCCAATGTGTGTAATGTGGGCTAACAGGCTTATCAGTATGCATTCTCTCCATAGCTATCCTTACATCTTACTTGTTGAGCCATTGCACTTCCTTATTCACCATACCCACATCATCCAACCTTCTCTGTCTCATTCTCTTCATTCATCAGCCTCTCAAAGTACACTCTCCATGTGCTCAACACACTCTCCTTGCTTGTGAGTACATATACCTTATATCCTTTGTCACCCTTTTCTGCTGCACATCTTTCTTAGCTCAGTGTATCTGTCCAGCCAGTAGGTAAAATTCATGCCATCCCTCCTTAGTGTCCAACCTGTCATAGAACTATTCATATGCCCATCCTCAGCCTTTGCAAGATTTTTGGGTGACATTTTTATACTGTTTAAGGCTACTGTATCCGAAGCCCAGAGTTTTGTGCAACATCTTAACAGCAGCGCCAGTTTTTTCAAATTCACCCACACATCATGAGAATTCCATTATGTATTTAGACATTGAGTTAAAAAAGAACATAGAAGAACAGCGCTATGTAGCCAGGATTTACTGTAAACCCACATATTCTAACACCATGCTTCACTACACAAGTTGCCATCCTATACATCAGAAAAGATCTGTACTTAAAGGACAACTAGTCCGTGCAGCAAGGATGGTGACTGATGAAGTGACTTTCCTTGCAGAATGTGAGACACTTAAAGTTATGTTCCTAAAGAGAGGTTACCCAGATGCATTGATCCTTGATTTAGTAAATGAAGTTGTAAACAGAAGAAGAGAAGGGTTTTGTAAACCACTTCTTAAACCTACTATTAGGTCAGTCACCTCAGAAGAGGGTGTGAATTTGGAAGTAATCACTAATACAAACCATTATTGTACACAAACAGTAGGTGTAGCCACTAGAAAGATTTTAAGTAGTTTTGTCACCTCTTTTCATTTGGAAGTCAAAGAAATTGAGGTTATATTTAACAGAAACTGGAGCATCTTCATGATGGAACCAGACGTGTTGGAGAAGTTGGGTAATTCACCATCTTTTATTTACAGGAAAAACAGGAACTTGAAACAGATATTAGAAATGGAACCCCAGACCTGTAGTAGATCTGGTTGTACATATATAGCAACAGGGACAGAATTCACAGCAGGTTCCTTTAAGGTAAAAACTAAGGGTAGATTTAACTGAAACTCTAAATCCATTGTCTACCTGGCTAGTTGTGTAGCCTGTCCAGCATATTACATTGGTAAGATGGACAGAAAACTAAGAGAGAGGATTTATGAGCACACATACCATATTAGAAAAAAAGTCACCTTCTAACGCATTGGCAAGGCATTGTGCTGAACACCCAACACACCACTTTCACTTTAGAGTGATTTGTCAGGTTACTGTTAATCTAAAAGGGATCCTTATCACCTAATTTTGGAAAGACAGGAGTTGATTTGGCAACTGCGTCTCAACTCTTATAATGCCCCAGGTTTGAATAAAGTCACTTCCATTGCCTGTATTCTGAAATTAAAGAGCCTAATGTGCTAGACAAGTCTTTTGTCTAACTAAGGGCAGGATTCACGAAGGCTTGCACGGAGTGTAAGAGACGTGCAACACTCCATGCAAGCCTCGCGATCCAGGAACAGCCCTAAGCTCCGTGTAAGAGACCAGCTAAAACGTCTCTTACACGGACTGGGTGTGGACATGCTAAATACCTCACTTGCATCCAAAAGGTATGCAAATGAGGTATATTAGCGATCCACAAAGCAGAAACCAGTCTGTGTAGGAGACGTTTTAGCTGCAGAAATGTACTCAGCTGACAACTGAGTACATTTCTGCAAATTCCACAATGGAGCGATGTCAGCTCCAAATAAAGGTTGCATATGACTCAGGCAGCATGCCAATGGCCAAATATGTGGCCATTGGCAAGATAACCCGATGCAAAAATATTAAAAATATAATTTTTTTTTCGGCGATCGCCGATGTTTAAACCCAGTGCAGCCCCGCGCAAACGGGCTGCGCTGTATAAAACCATAAAAAAGAAGGTTATAAACCCACAAATGTGGGTTTCATGCAATACATGGAATGACAATGCAGGGACCAGCAGACCAAAACCAACATGGCCACCGTGTAGTGGTTGCTAAGGGGGGAAGCTGAGTCTAAGACATGTAACTAAGCATTAGTAGACAATCTGATGCAAATGAGGGTTCGGATACTGAATCTCACAGTCACATACCAAATGAGCACAGTCTGAGTAGTGTAAGAGATACAAAAGGGGAGGAATAGAGTAGG
The DNA here is from genome assembly GCF_019279795.1 of Protopterus annectens. Lineage (NCBI taxonomy): Eukaryota > Metazoa > Chordata > Ceratodontiformes > Protopteridae > Protopterus > Protopterus annectens. Next base: position 484,674,986 of record NC_056733.1, on the reverse strand, counting down.
AGATAGGTGACATCACAGGGGGGAATGGTAGAAAGAAATGCAGTTCATTGGAGGCCAGTGTAACATGACAGATGACAGGCACAGATCATGGAAAGAGGTGTGCCACTAGATAAGTCATGGAAAGTCAAGAAATGGAAGGTGTACACTGTTACCTACACCAAAGTTTCTTGCTGGCCGTGCATGCGCACGTGTGCGCACCATGAAGCACGAGTAGGACAGTGTGTGTGCTTGTAAGGCAGTGTGAGCATGTGGGAGCGTGTTGGGAGATGTTTAACACTGTTTGCGCGGGTGTGCGCGCGTGTAAGGCAGTCTGAGTATGTTGGAGGCTGTTGGCAGATGTGTAACAGTGTTTGCGCGGGTGTACGCGTGTGTAAACCCGAATAAGTAGATTCTGTACCATGTAAGCACGTGTGCGCGCGTGTAAGCCACTGTGAGCGTGTTGCAGATAGTATGCACGTTGCTCCCCCCTGAGGAAACAGAGAGGAAAAAGGAAGCAACAGAATTAATAGGAAGCTAGCAGGGATAACTGCTGAAGCTAGCAGGTGAAAATAATTAGAAGCAGGCAATTACACAGGCAGAATAGTAGCCCATTCCAGCACTTAAAACTCTGCAAACAGTAGTGCAGAATGTTTCCATTAAGAGACACTGCAAGACAGGAGTAAGCTAATAGAAGTGAAAACTGAAAAAGCTTCACTCAGAGCAGAAATGTTAGGGGCTGCCATAGCTGTCATAATGAGACATAGGCGACTTGCTGAGGGTGGTGACAATGCAGATGGTGCCAGACAACCCACAGTGAGGAGGCGGAGAAGAGTGTACAGGCCCAGGGTCACCTACCACGGGTTACATGAGCTGGAGATAGCAGAGCGCTATAAAGTGGACAGAGAGCTCCTGCAGCAAATTGTTGAGCTGTGCAGGCCACGCCTCACATACAAAACCAACAGAGGGGAACCCATCCCAGTGGAAACCAAGGTATGTGTTGGCCTAAGAATACTAGCAACAGGTACTTTCCAGAGACCAACTGGCGATATGATGGGGATATCAAAGGCATCAGCCTCCAGGGTACTACACCAGTTCCTGGATGCCATGTCAGCACATGTCGGTGATCATGTATATTTCCCCAATGCCCATGAGGTATTGGCCAGCAATATGCGTCTCTTCCAGCAAATAGCGGAATACCCTGAGGTACTGGGTGCAATAGACTGCACGCACATACGCATCAAAGCACCAGCCGGTGAGTGGGGTAGGGCCTACATTAACCGCAAGGGCTTCCCCTCCATCAACTGCCAGGTCATGTGTGATGCCCAGGGCATAATAATGAATGTGTGTGCTGGCTGCCCCGGGAGTTATCACGATTCCCACATCTGGCATTTGACGCAGCTGTACCAGACATTTGCCAATGGGGACATCTCACACGGACACCTAGTGGGGGATGCAGGTTATGCACTGGAGCCATGGCTGATGACACCCATCAGAAACGCACACGCACCTGAACAGGAACGCCATAATGAGGCACACGCAAAAACACGTAATGTAATAGAGCGTGTGTTTGGGCTGCTCAAGTCACGGTTCCGGTGTCTGGACACATCTGATGAAGACTTGCAGTACACACCAACTACATGTACCCAAATTGTCATGGTATGTGCTATGCTACATAATATGATCTTGCGAAAACAGCTGCAGCAGGACCAGCATAGGGCCGGGCCAAACAGCCCCCCACCATTGCCAAGGCCATCACAGGCAGAGCGTGACTCGGAGGAAGAACAACCTGAGCCTGCCCCAGTAGGCAGAAGGAGGCATGCCCAGTATGCCCTGGCCTTGGCAAAGAGGCAACGCATAACACATACACTGGCTCAGTAGCAACCCTGGGAATGATACCCCTCTCTGACTCACTCATATAGTAACAGGGATGCCTAACATGACACAACCTGCTCTCAAACATGTACAGGGAGTGTAGTATGTGCATCCGACAGAGGCAGCCCTGCAGCACCATCTGAGGCATGATTGCCATGTGTTAAGCAATGTAACACCATCTAGTATATGCAAACATGAAGACCCTGCCTAACATCTCACCCTCACCAAGCATGATGCCACACTATGAAGACAAGAAGATCAAGTACAATAATTGGCTGAAGTAATGCAGTCAGTCAAAGGGGAGCCAATGTGCTACAGGCTGGGAAGATATGCGGAGTTTGACATGATGCACCACCTGCTAGGGGTGGCGTGCACCTGTCATGCCATGCCCCATGGATACTGGCAAAGGCTGTCAGTACCCACAGCATGTCCTGAATAGGTAAGTCTCAAAACACAAACCCAACCTCATAGGTTCTACAAGGGATAGGAACCTAGATGTAATACTACCCCATGACAGATGTATAAACAGCAAGATGTGTGCAGTGTAAACGCACACAGTAAGGAGAATGTAGATACCAGTCCTGTAATAGAGAACTGGGCAAGGCTCACATCAGCACCCTAACACTACCAGATCACACCTCATACTGTGCTGTACAGCCGCAAAACATGGAACAAGCTACAAAAGGAGGGTGACTAGCAAGAAATGGCAAGGATAACCACACCCCCATGTTGGTACCACAACAAGAAGCAGCATGGAATATCCATGGTCAAATACCAATGGCTAAAACTGCCTCACAGTATATAGCCTGCTGCAGACCACTGTCCTAATACCAGGAACAGCACCTGGCCTATGTCGGAATACATGAATATATCAAGCCCCCCAAACCACATTATATTGCTCGACTGAAAATACCCATACATACACCGGTAGCATTGTACTAGCACCAACACAGTAGGAGAAAATTACCCAGATTCCATAAACCAAAATGCCCAGGAACAATGTACTACTCCCACAAGAGGGGTAAGCATACTGGATGTGATAATCAGCAACATGTGTACTGGATGGCAAGATGAGAAGTGTACCCCTCACTGGTAAGACCAGACCATAGAGTAATCACACTGGATATACACACCCTGACCCCAGTCCCTGGCCAGAATACCACAGTGAAAAACATGTGTAAAGTATAGGTTGCAGCCATCAAAACTGATGTTGAATCCACAAAAGGCCCTGTGCAAGTGCAGAATATGGGACACACCACAGAACATGTTATACAGGCATTCCATGAACACAGCCAGGAATGCTTGGAGTATGCAATCACAAATAACAACAACACACAATGCCATACACGCAGGCATCTGGCATGCTGGCCTCCAGCCATTACCAAACCATGCAAGAGAATGAGGAAGTTACCACATGATAGAGCAAACATAAAAAGGGAAGTAATCACTGACCAGTAGTATGGCAACAACATATGTCCACACATACAATCCACTAAGTCCAGCCACAATAAGTATAATCTATGAATCCAGAGGCAATGTGATGCCAGTACCAAGTACACAGACAACCACAACACCCCCCAATAAATACAAACATATGTGATAGATGCATCCATGTATCCAAACCAGAGGTTGAGCTCCAACAACTCAGTACTGTCAACACTAGTCAGGAGGAGAAGGTAACCACATACACCACAAACCCAGTCCCACATAGACCTACCACAACTGTAAACTAAACACATAAACACAGACAAATATTCCCGGAGGCCTTAATTACAAACACACCACACCAACAGAAGCCTCCAAAGTAGATCACAAGCAGCCACAACCTTCAAACATAGCACATGCAACGAATAGTACGCAAAGCTGGTGTGCCAAACAGTCACAGGCCCGAAGGAGAAACAACATGCCTGATACAGTCGTAATAGGTGTCTGTATAGGCAGACACACAGCTGTCCCACTCATCAGACTGAACAAGGGAAAGGGTAGAGTAAGCTGCTTGTAGGTTGCCAGAAAATGCCACTTAACACAAGTACGCAGGTCACCCCAAAGTAAGCAGAAATATGATGCACTCAATGTCCATGCTGGTGTGAATTACCTGAGATGTACCTCCCTGGTCAACATCAAATGAGACATGGATGGTCCCTCCGAGTATGTACCCCAGGGCGGGATGACACTGGCTGTGTGCAGCATCCAACCCTCACCAAGAATGATGCCACAGTACAAACACAGAATGCTCATGTTTAACAGCTGGCACAGTTACAGCTGTCAGTCCAAGAGGGTGTAATGTGTGTCTGCTTGAGATGTCAAGCATGACAAGCCATGCTGCTGTTACAGGGATGGCTGACAGCTGTTCCCCGTGTGCGTCTGGATACTGGATAAGGCCTTTGCCGCCTCCATAGAGCCGTATGTAGGCAAGGCCAGAAAGACTACCCACCACCCTAAAAAACATAAGTGGTAGGAAACATAAGGGTAATGCTGACCAATGCCAGATGTGTAAACTGCAATATGCATGCCCCTGAGGCACTTCCCATTATGGAGAACATTGATGCCTGTCCAGTGACAGAAGCCTGCTGCAGGCCTAGTGATAGCACACCAGCACTACTAGGTTATACCACATACCATGTGTTATGGCCCCAACACCTGCACCAAGACATCAAAGGAGGGAGTATCCATATGCAGCACAGACACCCATATAGCCAGGTAACTGACAATGCACAAAGCAGCGGACACCACCAATGTGCACATAACTGTAGTCAAAACTGCTGTACAGTCTGTAGCATGCGACAGACCACACTCTCACACACAAGAACCCCACCCAGACATCCGAAGACACTGGACAGTATGAATGTCCCACCAAATACCAGACAAGGTACACAAAGTACCACATAGGTGTCAAACCATTATGTATGCAAGGAGTCATCAGGGACCTAGGGACACAGGTCGACATTAATCTGTCATGTGACAGCCACAATGCCAATGTGGCTATGAAGACTGTTGATACTGGACACCGTATCATGAAAGGATTCACATCAACATCAACAGAGGTCACTCTGCCACTGTACTGTTCCCTTATCAGACCCATAATCTAGTACAATGACTCATATGGGATGTACCATACGTGACACCTGCAGCGGTTCGGAAGACCTCATAGTTACCCCACCAACAGGATAAAGGGTGTGAAATATATGTCATATGCTGCCTGGCTGTAGACACCCCAGCTGACTGCAGTCACACACTGCCTACACAGAGGCATTGTATGTCTGTTGTACCAGGCCATGTCCAACACAGGAGTAATGGACATGCTATACCACAGGAAATCAAAGCCATTGGAGCTGTGAGAGTCACAGATGTCAACCTCAACACAAAATGAAATAAGATGTACTTTAGGGACAGATACATAACGCATAGGCTCCCCACACCCAGAAACAGGATCCCAATCCATGGTAGGCAGAGCCCCTCACTGACACCCCTCAACAGGAATATTGCCAAGTGGATGGATGACCGTACATGTATACTGGGGGTCCCCACTGTGTCATGACCAGACAGAGGCACAGTGAAGAACCTCATAAATGGCCATAATTGAACATAGCAAGGGGTGGCGAAAGACACACACACTCTAGCTAGGCTTACTAATGGCCTAGGGTGTCTAGCCTACTATGAACCCATGAACCTATGAAGATACAAAACGTACAGGACACTAAGGATAATCACAAGGCATACCCAACTGATGGTAGGAACCATGTTGGGCATCCACAGATATGCTCCGAATCACACAGATATTACAAACAACATACCAAACACACACATATTGCTAACATACAACCTGTCAGGTGCAGTGCAAACACCCCCCCCCCGAGTGCAAAATACCTATCCCAGCAGATGGTCCCCTGACATTGCAGATGCTGAGGTAACAGCCATCATCTGCAAAGCAGAACACACAGCAGCAAAGGTATGTGATGGTGTCCTGTGCTGAGGCCAACATGGACCCCAAGAGTAATGGAATGCAAAATCACACTACTGGCCAATGTCAACCTTACCACAGGATATGTACCCAAAGAGCAGTGTACAACAACAGAACAGTGGTCCATCACAACAAAGGTGTTGCCTGAATGGATACTCCAAACTACCACCCCAGGATCCTGACAACTTGTTCTGCACAGCTATGGAAAGGATCAGTATGTACCGCAGACAGAAGGCTAATGTGGACCTACTGATACTGGACCCTACACACTGCGGCTGTTGTAACTGCAGAACCGGCCCTTAAACATGTCTGACCCATTTGAAGCAGTCATTAAGGTCATTGATGAGGGCTATGTGGTCCACACAGCGTAGCTGGACCGTGCACATGCTTCTAGACAATACCGTACGTGTTCAGTATGGATATGTTCACCAGCTTAAATATACACCCCTATGTCAGTAGAGGGGTTGCAAAGCAGACCAAGGACAGAACTGACATGGTCAGACATGCTGCATCCATGTCAGACTACAAAGCGGATATGAGTGGCATCCCACAAGGCCTGGTCTTGGCCCCTCACCCCCATTCTGTATACATGTCCCATAGGTATAGGCCAACATGGAAGGACTGTGACTGAGCATGTATGCAGAGGAGTACAAACAGCCCACCATATCCGACCCCCAGCTGATACAAGCAACCCACAAAAGGGCCACCTACAAACAGACAACTGTAGCCATAGCCATGTCAGCAAGCTAATCGCAGAACTGTGTATAGACAACCACCGTGGATATACAGTAAGTGCCCACAAATTACCACACAGGTGTTAACCCATGAGGTACCTAACATGTAATGTGAGACCTGGGTACAAAAGGTGATAAATATCCTACACTGGACAAACATGTGTCTCTAGTGTTCACAGAAACATGTACCATATACCCACCCAAACATGAAGGCTGGCAGATGTAGATAAGGGGAACTCACTCTGGCTCTGCAGCCATCCTCCATCAGCATCACAACTGACTACAATAGCCCCTGTGGGATATACCGCAGCAGACACCTCCATCAACTGTAAAGTCCACAACAGTACCCCACCAGGGGTAGCAAAGATCATGAACAGATGCCATGTGTTGCCTGAGTAAACAAACTGCAGCCCCACACACCGCCATCCTTCCCAGCTACAGGAAAGCTGTGCCTGATGTATGAAGCCATGTCCAACCTGGAATGAATGAACATGTTGCACCTTGTACAATCTGAATGGCAGTGAGCTATGCACATGAGAGACCTGAACCCCAGCACTGACATACATAGGACAAGCTGTACAGAATGATCCATAACACAGAAGGCACCCCCACACTTCAGTAAACTCCTGGTACAGGTCAGCCAGAGTGCCACATATCGATACCCCTCAAGAGGCATCCTGATGAGTGTATGGGAGATGGTAGGCTACCCTGGGTATCACTGTTATATCAGAGGTAGACAGAGGCACAGTATACCAACCATGACATATGTAATGGCAAACTCCAGTTACAATGTGTGTCGAAGGACAAGCACACCCTGTGACTACCATCAGAAATGGCCTACGGAACATCGCTAGTGTTTGCCAATGTCCACCCATGTTGTGGAATACACTAGCAATGTTGGACGAGCCTGGTGTAGGTAGTCCATACCTGAACATATTGCAACATGGTCATATGTGCACAACTGGCCCCTACACAGTCTGTTGTGCTCACTATGAAGATGTCAAGCAGTGATAGGACTAAAGCCCAGGATACTGTCCACCACAGTGAAAGTACCGAACCAGTACACTATACGGTACTACAGTGTTAGGTCATTATGAAAGTATGTTGAGAACTGTCTGCAAAGTATCCCATGCAATTCCTGCAGGCACAGTATAATCCCTGTTGTGGCAAACATGAAGCAGTTGGCCAGTTAGTACACAACATGACACCCAACACACAATCATAAACGTGCGATAATGTCAAAGGTCACGCACACCCAAATATGTGGTGGACTTCAGAGTGCAACATATGGAAAGCTCACACTGGGCATGCTCGCACACTTTGATAAATGAGGCATATGTCAGACAACATGCCATGGAAAGGCTGAACTGGGCATGCTCACACACTTAGGCCATATCTCCGTGTAGCAGTTGGCCACACATATCTGGTATTTGTACGTGTCAGTCAAGGAACCAACCACAACACAGCAATCATCCCAGTGCACACAGTAAATGACCACAGAGACATAAGTGATATAGTGGATCGCCGTCATATGCAAACATCTGCCACAGATACACAAGTTGGTCATAGGAACAGGGAATGCTATGGCAATAAAGACCTGCAAACAGTAGAACAGCACAACAAATATTGTGCATCCGACAATTGAACATATGGGTGTAGAGGTCAATACTAGGCTTCTTGCCCCAGGGAATGACAGCTCAGCCAGAGTGTGCTTGGCATCTGCATCCCCAGGATAGTAGGCTACCATGCCACTGTAAAGTAGGTCACAGAAGGCAACATGTGAGGCTAGTGAGCTGTGCCTCTGTCAAGCAGGGGCACCGTGGAGGTCTCAGGGATTGAATGTGCTAAGCCACAGCCATGTTGTCAGTGTGTGCTGTGAGAGGGTTGCTGAGGATCTCTGACAGTAGGTGTCCGTCAATAACAGACTGAGGGGAGCCCTATCTGCATTCTCTGGATGATTCCACTGTCAACACTGTGTTGTAATGAGTATGTGTGAATGAAGTGCCGTGCTGGAACTGTCCACAGATGTCCTCCCTCTGTTGGCTACAGCTCTGCAATGTATTAGGTCACTCTGTCTGTTGAACGGCGCATATGGCGGTGTACAGCTGACAGGTGTCTTGTTGTGGAGCAGTCATGGGTATATGTGGGATAGCATGACCAATGCAAACTGTACACATGCTCATAGGATGCAATTGTCAAGGATTATGCTGAATGGCCAGTATAGTCCTCCAGCATGGGTCCTCTGAAGTCATCCACCCCAGTCTACACAAGTGTAGAGTCTGCTTGTGCTAAACACAGTTTGTGTGCAGTAACAACCTTGCCTGGGGGTGGAGATGAGATATGGATGTCCAGGGAAAGGTGGGTATGGTCAGATATCAACAATGGTGGTCTACCTCTGGTGTTGAACAGTAAGTACCCATGTTGTAGATGGACAAGTGCAATATGTATTCACCCATGTGGCTGTGGTGTGTGGTTCTGCCATAGCACATGGACCCACAAATTGTAGTGTCTGTAGGGTAAAGTGGTAGAGGCCTGAGTAGTTCTCACACACAATATGCCTGTATCTAATGTTAACAACTGGAATGGTGTATGTGAATGCCTGCATATCCTGGCACTGTTCCCAGGGAAGCTAAGTGTGTGTCCTGGATGTGGGTGTGGTGTTCTGGACTGGTTGTGTTGTGTGTTACAGGTCCTGTGGTCCCAAAGCATGGTATAGAACATAACCTGCCAGTGTGATGTGCATATCTGACCCTGATGTAGGTGGCTGCAAATGCATAAATATGCTATCCCCCACCTGAGAGGTAGTACTACATCTACATACCTCTGTAGAAATAAAGATGTCAGCACACTAGAAATACTACAGGTGCAGAACAGATGCCTAGTAATTCGGATAGTGCGCTCTGCTAATGCGTCTCCCTCAAGTGTCATAATAAAGTTAGGTAGGGGTTCGAATCCTGCAAATGCTCTGTGTGTGTGGGTGTGTGAGAGGGAAATGTCCCTTTTGGCAACTGGGAGAACACACTACAGGATGCACACTCCCCTTTCTAAACACAGATGATGTCAGCACCCTATAAGTACAGCAGAAGTAAAGCCTCCCAGTAATGCGAATAGCGCACTCTGCTAATGTGCCTGTCTCAGGTGTCATAACATAGTTAGGTAGTGGTTTGTAATCCTGCAAATGGCAAGTGTGTGTGTTTGGATGAGGGGGGTTAGTGTGTCTGAGGAAAATATCCCTTTTGGCAACTCGGAGAACACACTACAGGATGCACACTCCCCTTTCTAAACACAGATGATGTCAGCACCCTATAAGTACAGCAGGAGAAGGGAAGCCTCCCAGTAATGCGAATAGCACGCTCTGCTAATGCGTCCATCTCGAGTGTCATAACATAGTTAGGTAGTGGTTTGAAACCTGAAAATGGCAAGTGTGTGTTTGGATGAGGGGGGTTAGTGTGTGTGAGGGAAATGTCCCTTTTGGCAACTGGGAGAACACACTACAGGATGCACACTCCCCTTTCTAAACACAGATGATGTCAGCACCCTATAAGTACATCAGGAGAAGAGAAGTCTCCCAGTAATGCGAATAGCGCACTCTGCTAATGCGTCCATCTCGAGTGTCATAACATAGTTAAGTAGTGGTTTGAATCCTGCAAATGGCAAGTGTGTGTGTTTGGATGACGGGGGTTAGTGTGTGTGTGTGTGCAAATATATGCGAGGGAAATGTCCCTTTTGGCAACTGGGAGAACACACTACAGGATGCACACTCCCCTTTCTAAACACAGATGATGTCAGCACCCTATAAGTACAGCAGGAGAAGGGAAGCCTCCCAGTAATGCGAATAGCGCACTCTGCTAATGCATGCGTTTCGAGTGTTATAACATAGTTAGGTAGTGGTTTGAATCCTGCAAATGGCAAGTGTGTGTGTTTGGATGAGGGGGGTTAGTGTGTGTGAGGAAAATGCCCCATTTGGCAACTGGGAGAACACACTACAGGATGCACACTCCCCTTTCTAAACACAGATGATGTCAGCACCCTATAAGTACAGCAGGAGAAGAGAAGCCTCCCAGTAATGCAAATAGCACGCTCTGCTAATACGTCCGTCTCGAGTGTCATAACATAGTTAAGTAGTGGTTTGAATCCTGTAAATGGCAAGTGTGTGTGTTTGGATGAGGGGGGTTACTGTGTGTGTGTGCAAATTTGTGTGAGAGAAATGCCCCTTTTGGAAACTAGGAGAACACACTACAGGATGCACACTCCCCTTTCTAAACACAGATGATGTCAGCACCCTATAAGTACAGCAGGAGAAGGGAAGCCTCCCAGTAATGTGAATCGCGCACTCTGCTAATGCGTTTCTCCTGAGTAACGTAACGTAGTTAGGTAGGACTTTGAAACCTGTAAAGGGCATGTGTGTGTGTTTGGATGTGAGGAGTTTGTGTGTGTGCATTTCTGTATGAAAAACATGTTAGTTTTGGCAATCAGGAGATCACACTACCTGATGCACATTACCCTTTCAAAATACTGATGTTGTCAGCACCCTATAAGTATAGCCAGAGAAGAGGAACTATCTAGTAAACCGAATAGTGCGCTTTGCTAATGCGTCTCTCTCACATGTCATGACTTAGTTAGGTAGGGGAATGAATCCTGCAAGTGTGCATGTATGTGGGGGTAGTAGGGTGTGTGTAAATGCAAGTGTGAGCAAACAGATCCTTTTGGCAAATACTACAATACACCAGATGCTGCATACTCCCCCAGTAAACACAGGGGATGTCACCACACTATCAGCACAGCCATACAGGGCTAGTTGGCTAGTAATGCCAATAGTGTGCTCTGCTACTGTGTCTATTACTATTGTCAGAGTACAGATAGGTATGTTTTGGTAACCCACAACTGTCACATGTGGTTGTGTCACACAGTATCACCTTGTGTGGGTGTTTGTACATAACAATGCATGCCATTGCCTAAACCAGCAATGGCATTGCACACATAATGTATTTGTGTGACACATACACATAAATACCTGTGACCTGCAGTAGTTACCATGTCTGACACATGCTTCGAGTGGATAAATGGTATTTGCAATGTATACCAATATGACTGTGTCTTACTGTGCAGGGTCCGCACGTGGTATGTCTTTATACAGTGTGGGTGTCTATGGTGAAAGACCTACAGCAGGGGATACACATCTGGTCTGGGCCATATAGTGTACATGTAGTCAATGTACAGGTGCTGCATGTTCCCACCTGTTGTGGTAGTGGTAACATGTCATTCCACTGCAATTCGGTGACCACATGCTGTGAACCCTTCAACTAGTGTGTTGTAGCTACAGTAATGCTCACACACAATGTTTGGCTGGATGCAGTCCAGCCATATAAACACAGTTCTTGAGACTGTCATATTGCCAGTGTTGTTATGGAGGATAGGTGGTCTTCCTGTGTATGGGAGGGTTGTGTGTGCCAGGCTATGAACCAGATGGCAGTCCGACACACTGTTAGCTGCACATGAGTAGGCCCTGATGGTTTGTGCTGTGCCAACAACCTGGAGGTGTGTGTATCTGTGTTACCTTGGGATACCACCCCCCTATCCATGTGTGTTACATGTGTAGGGGATGACAGGCATGGTATGGGGCATAACCAGTCAGTGATGGGTAACACCTGTGAGCCATGAATCATGAATCTGGTACTGCACAGACATTGCAGTTCACCGTGCTGAGGGCAGTGTCTGGTGCATGCATCTTCCGGTGTACACTGCTGTTGTTGTGTAGCAGCACTGTTAGTGTCCTAACCTGTGTGATACCCACGGAGGTCACTATGTAAACCATGTCCTGCAGCATAAGGCAGTATGTGTGTACCAAGGCGCTTTGCCATTATACATCGGGCCATCGGTGTCACGTGCAAGATGACCCTTGCACATCATTGTGGCTTCCCTAGCATGTAAGCACACATTGACAGCCAGTGGATACCCTATGAATGACAGTGGAGACTGAGCATAATGTAGACATACAACACCCTTCCCACATATAGTGGTAGAATACCTGGTGAGGGTATGTTGGCAACCAACATCAGGCTCATACTGGCCTGTGCCACATGCTGAGAGATCCATTCTATGTTCCCTATCATGTAGTCCATGGAGGTATGTCTCAGGCAGCCATACTGGCATGGTCAATGAGTGAGTCATATCTGTCCATGCCTCTGACTGACCTGTATGCATGTGTGCTGTGGTGGACCATAGTGCCCCTGAGGCATATTACTGTGACCTTCACCAGATACAGCCTGTTGAGCGGGACCCCAGTGCAGCACACAAGACAGGTACCTGACACGTCTGTAGCAGGTGTGTTGTGTAGCCCTACAGGCTGTGAGTGTGTGGCACAGGGGATGTGCGTGCCATGTGTGGCATGTGCTGTGTACCAACGGAACATATGCCCATGTGCCAGCTGCAGAGGTGTGTGATACCCAGGCAGGCTGCTATTCTAAGTCCCCACGTATGACCCAGTGTGTTCAGCATGCTGTCAGTGCGTGTCAATGTCTGACTGGTATTGTAGTCACTGTAATATATTTTATTGATTTATTTATTTATCCTACATTTGTTGACTGGGATAGTCTGACTGGATGCATGTCCATTTCCAGGGGAGGCCCGTGGAGACAAGCTACGAGGGTAGCAGATACAGCATTACATAATACTAGCATTACATATTACAAATAGATTATTTACAGAGATTACATAAGTAAGCAAGTCAAACATGTTCCACAGGTTAATGTTAGACCTGAGCACAAGTCAGGATTAAATTAAAATTACACAGTAAAGTGGTTCACAGATTTTACACATTCGAGTTAGCCAGGCTTGATACATTGACATAGCCAGTTAAGTGACAAATGTTGTTTGAGTCTACTGTTAAATCGACCTAAGGTGGACAGTAGGGTAATATCTGCTGGAAGTGAGTTCCAGGATCTACTTACAGGGTTTGCAAAGAGAGAATCACTGGCTGTGTTATTAAACTTGCTAGTCTGAAGTAGTAATTTGTTAGAGGACCAAAGTGGTCTAGGATTGTTATAGGGGGTGATAATATTTGGAGTGCAGCAGTGGATTATAGAGGATTTTATAGGCCATAATCAGTTGGTTATACTGTATTAGGCTGAGTATTGCAAGCCAATCAAGCTGATTTAGACTGATGCAATGATGTGTCCTAAAAGGCAGCCCAGTGGCAAACCTGGCAATGTGGTTGTAGCAAATTGAGTGTTTATTAAGGACAGTCTTGTTCATATTCGAGAGTAGAGGGGATGCATACAGAAGGGTTGAAACAAGGTGTGAGTGAGCTATGGCACCTTTAGCTGGAGGGGCTAGGAAGGCTTTAATTCTGTAAAGTGACCCTAGTTTTCTATTGATGGCTTTGATAATCTGGTTAACATGTAGGTCACATTTAAGATTATTGTCTATGATGACACCTAATAGTTTCGGAGATGGGTCAGGGGAGATTATTGTGCCATCAGTTGATGTTATGGTAATGGTGAAAGTGGTAGACCTACGTGTTGGTGAAATAACAGCAGTTTAGTTTGATTGGTATTTAGGATCAGATGATGTTCAAAAAGCCAGTTTTCTATTGTATTAAAGGTGGTCTGGGTAGCCGACCCTAACTCTACTGGAGATGTGGCTGAGCAGATCAGAGTAGAGTCTTCAGCATATTGGATACAGCTGACTTTTGGGATGACAGTATAAAGGTCGTTAATGAAGATGGAGAACAGCAAGGGCCCTAGTATAGAGCCTTGTGGTACTCTGAGGGTGTTAGGTAGAAGGTTAGAGAGTTTGTTCTGCCAGAGGCCAGCCTGCTGTCGACCATGCAGGTAGGATTGAAACCATTGGAAGGCTCCAGTATCTAGACAGTCTTTGCAGGGTGTGGAGTACAAGTTGGTGATCAACCATATCGTATGCCTTGGAAATATCCAAAAAGAGGGCTGCGGATATATAATTATTGTTGCAAGTATGGCTTATGGTGTTAATAAAGGCTAGGAGGCCTGAAGTAGTGCTGTGATGAGGACGTAAGCCATGCTGAGTGTCTGCCGTAATGCGAGTTTGGATTAGGTGGTGCATGAATTGTCTATGACGAAAGTTTCCAGAATCTTTGCAAGTGGAGAGAGTATAGCTATTGGCCTATAATTGCAGACTTCAGTAGAGGTGCCTCCTTTGTGAAGTGGGATTACATATGACATTTTCCAGATGGTGGGAAAGTTAGATTCTAACATGGTTCCTTTGATTACCTTTGAGACAGGGTAAGCAATAGCATCATCTGGTTTTGATAGGTACTCGGCAGGGAGTTGATCAGCAGAAAGTGTAGTGGGTTTCACTGTTTCAATCAAGGTACGGAGAAGTGAAGTGGCGACTGGTTGGCAGCTGGACGCAAGTAGTTTTCTAGGGGTGCTACTTTCAGGACCAGGGGAGCTAGGAGGTAGATGGCTAGCTAGGGCCTGAAATGTCTCAGTAAAGAACTTGTCAAAACTATCAGGAGCATCTTCAGGGGTATTATCAATAGTAGCAGCAGGGATTGGGGTTGACGTTTGTCCAGGATGTAGTATATATGACATGACACCTGACAGGGTATGGCATTACTGGGTTCAGAGAGACCAGTCCCCAGATTGGCTGTGTGGTGGCATCCCACATATGTGTTGTACGTTCCTGGCCAAGGGTGATGGCTGACTGCATACATGTGGCAGCTGTGACAATGACACATGACTCACATAAACCACAACTGAACCATACAGGCGATTCACAGGTTACCTTTGCACATGTTACCCTAGTAGTGTGATTGCCATGGTGAGTACCAACACATAGGGCCAATGGGGAACAACATACTGAAGGTGTGTATGTGTGGGTGTACCGCTACTGTTTCATAGCACTGACATATATGACTGCACACGTGGGTAAATGCCAGGTAAGACGTGTGCAATGTGTCACAGGCAACGTACATGCGTACAGGACAGACAGTGACGTTCTGTCATGTGTAAAGTTGACATACGTATCATACGCTATGCAGACGTCACTAGAAGTCTACAGAAGCACTGTAACTCTGCATTGCAGGTGTAAGCAGTGTTCCAGGG
This sequence comes from Protopterus annectens, assembly GCF_019279795.1. Classification (NCBI taxonomy): domain Eukaryota; kingdom Metazoa; phylum Chordata; order Ceratodontiformes; family Protopteridae; genus Protopterus; species Protopterus annectens. The sequence goes on along the minus strand of NC_056733.1, from coordinate 484,659,357 downwards.
AACCCCAAGCGAACATGCATGCAAACAAAGCTACAGTAAACAGGGCTGGAAGTAGTGCATTATACAACAAAGAAGGGGTAACAATAACAGTAAGTAACAATGCAAATATGTAGGCACTATCAACATGTACCCAGGAATACGCAGCAGATGCCCATGGTAGAACTGATATTATGTCATACTTATTTGTGATTTGGATTACATTGGTACTGCACACATATCTACATGCGCCAACATCCACATGGCATAGTCGTTGTGGGCAACTTGATACCATTACTGTAAATGTCCACCATTGCATATCACTACTTGCGTTAGCTTTCCCCCTGTGCTACCCATCTATGCGGCTATCTGTTGACAACCTTACCACTGGCATGCAATTATGTGCAGCTGTTATACTTTGGTATGTACTATGGGTGCAGATAACAATTCGGGACATTCATACAGTTACTGCAGCAGGCATGCTGGGATAAACACACAGTCATAGCAGCACACTGTACTGTTACCAACATGATACTACTAATACACTTCTATGTAGTCACCCTGTGCATCAGCAACGTGTTTACCTGTTCCTGCAATGATGTTGGAGATTGCAGGAGGTGGCACAGTGTCATCATATGCACAGGGTGTGGATTAGGTATGCCTGAGTCAGCCACTGATACCACCAATTGACATGTGTGTGTATGTGTGTTGGTGAGGGGCAGCAGTACAGGGTGGGGCAGTGTTGGTGCAGTGGGTGCGTGTATGTGGTTGCCCTAGGTGTTAACATTTCGCATGTGTGTATGCACGCACACAGTTCCACCTCATGGCTGCCATATACAGGGCTTTGTGGACAGCCACAGACTGCACCTGGCAGGCCATACAGATCAGTGTCTGTGTGCACGGACACAGTACCTGTGCCTGGGAGGGGTGCTACGGACCATATCCAGTACAAAGCCAGACTGGTTACTGTCATCAGAAGCGGGAGTGTGTTGACTGGACACAAGTCCCTGTTGGGACTGTCCCGAGCCATGTGCACGTGGTCTCCTGGGGTGTTCCGATGACAGCACAGACCCTATGGGGGCGTGCGCAAGCCTGTTGTCATCCACGCCGACTGCCAGCTGCTGCTGCTGCCGGCATACGGCCACGTCGACGCTGCAAACACCCACCATTGCACTGGCTCATGGACATCTGGTTGTGGAATTGCTGTAATATGTCCCCACAACGTCTGTCTATGACATTGGTGAAGTTACGGATAGCATCCGCAATGTCACGCATACTGTCTGTCATGGCTGTGCGACATGCTCAGAGCTCCCTCAGACCCTGTCTGGTGTACCTTTCCATACTTGACTGTGCCTGCATGACAGTCCGAAACATAGCTGAGGTTGACAGACCTCTTTGGGCACGTCGGCCAGAGGCAGTACGCCCACGGATGCTCCCACTAGAACCCATGGGCAACTGTCTGTGTGGTACCATCGGAGGACCCTGCCCATGGCTGCTGTGTGGGGATGCATGTGACACAGGTACCACATTACCCTGGTCTATGCCCACTGTATCCTGTCCATCACCTAGGGACAATGGTGACAAAGGATGTACAGGCAGGATGACTGTGCTCAATGATGGGGTTGACAGCTCTGTACTGTCAATTGGCTGACCAATGGCAGACCCTGACACACCTTCCTGTACCATTACGCAAATATCATCATTACCAGTAGCCGTGGCACAGGATTCAGGTTCCCTACTGCAGGTCACCAGAGCAGCCCCAGAACCTGTGGAAGGAAGACAGGAAACACAGTTTACAGTCTCCAGACATTGTTACCAGTGATGCACTTATACACACATGCACACATGCACACATGGACACATGCACACATGCACACATGGACACAGGCACACATGCACACATGGACACAGGCACACATGCAGACATGCACACGTGGACACATGCACACAGGCACACATGCACACATGCACACATGCACACATGCACACATGCAGACATGCACAAGTGGACACATGCACACGTGGACACATGCACACATGCGCACGTGGACACATGCACACATGAACACATGCACACATGCACACATGCACACGTGGTCACATGCACACATGGGCACATGCACACATGCACACATGCACGCATGGTCACGTGTACACATGCACACATGCACACATGCTCACATGCACACGTGGACACAGGCACACATGCACATGTGGACACAGGCACACATGCACAGATGCACATGTGGACACAGGCACACCTGCACACATGCACACATGCACACATGCACACATGGGCACAGGCACACCTGTACACATGCACACATGCACACCCCGCAGTATACACACAGAGCACTACTGAGTTACACTACTGTTACTAGCATTATCAGGACTATTATAGGTTATGTTAAACACACTCACCAGCATGGATGGCCTGTCTTGCTGTAACCCTGGAGGGACCTGCAGAAATGATGAGATTAATGTCAGTGGGCACAACTGTGCCATTGATATTGCATATGATACAGTGTACAGAACAGTCAAGTGTACATATGGCATATTACCTCCACGCTCCATGTCGTGCTGCTGTGTGGAACCAGCCTCCATCATAATGCAGGTGTACTGCTGTTGGTGTTCTGGGGCTGGAGCCACAACACTTAGGAGTAGCCCCTCCAGTCTGGTGAGGGGGGGATGTGTGGCCACCCCACCTCCTGTGGTGACCTGTTGCCTGTGGATATCTGATGCACGCTGCCGGACACTTCGAATTAAATCACTGCAGTGATGTTGTACCTGCTCATATGTCCTGTTATGTGTGCCAATATCATTTACCCTACGGACAAGGTCTTGCCACAGTGCGGCCCTCTCCTGCTGATTCTGACTGGTGCAGGAAAACAGGATGTCATACTCCCGCACCAGGCTCTGGTGGATCTCCTCATCTTCTGCCACAGAGTAGGCGGGGTTACACTGTTGCGCCATCTCCCTGGAAGAGAACACAAAAAGGATATCAGCAGACCATGTCAGCAATATATGGCACACATACTATACATGATACTCATGTGTAGTGATATACTACTACTCCCATATGTTGCATGTGTGTGTATCATGGCGGATACACAGGTACATGGCCAGATATCAGTGCTCAGCCAACACCTGTGCAACAATACCTGCCACATTCCACACAACATAGTAGCATGCCCCATCGGTCAGCACACACTGACAGGTGCAATGCACAACCTCACTCTGGGGGTTCATCCCAAGGTACTGTATGTGGGACACCATCCACTACTTTAATGTGGACAGAAGTTACTCGGCCTGGATATACATATCCCACCACCACCACCAGCACAGTAGACTACTTTGATATGTATGTGATTAGACAGTTATTCACTTGCTGGGACTGAGATGGTATCCATGCAGCACACTGGGCCAGTGGAAGCCACAAGCCACACTGCTGACCCCTTTGCAAATGCTTGCCACGGACATGCCACATATTGCATGGAACTTGCACACACATTTCTAACCCAGACCCTATGCTAGTTGTTAGGCATCCTGTCCGGTGGACCCCAGACAGAGGCAGATTGTATAACAATAGCAGGAGGCTACTGCAGGACAGAGCACATTCACATTAAGGGAAGGTATCTGTGGTCAGCACTGGTACTACGCTACGGTCCATCATAACAATGGCCACGGCCTACTCTGGGAGGGAAATGGACACAAACACTATGGATGACCACAAGGCCTTCTTCAGTTATGTAACACATATGGACCACATGCCTCAGATATGCTCTGTGTTAATACACACCTACTTAACATTCACCAAACACACGGATATTGGCAACAATCTTGCAGACATGTTCGGTGCACGTATCCCCCCTCCTTCTCCCCCACCAGTTGAAATATTTATCACAGCTGGATGTAACCTCCCTATCATCTCATATGTCCAGGTGAGGGCCGCCCTCAGCAGAGAAGAACACACAGCATCACTGTGACCTCATGGTATCCCTGGATGTGTGCTACCGGCACTCCAAGAGGACATACAACCGCATATAACACTGATAGTTTATCTTGGCCGTACTACAGGATATGTACCTGGACAGTGGCATACAGCAACAGTGGTCCCACACCACTAATGGGGCACCTCGACTGACCCTAGGAATTACCACATCATATGCATAACGGGCCTGGTCTGCTAAGCTATGGAATTATGCAGTATGGGATGCATATGCAGTGACATCGGGTACCTGCAGACACTTGTTCCCAGCCAGTGTGCCTTTGGGATGGGCTGATCCTGACTTTTGAACCTGGCTGACCTTTCAAAGCAGTCACTACAGCCATTGCTGGGCCAACGCACAGACAACGGCTGCCAGGATCATGGCCTAAGACTGATTGACATGTAATGTATGGTCATCCCCTTTTGGTGGAACTACGTACACACAACATATCAGATGGACATACCTATGGATACAGACCTATGACACATTTGGAGGGTTCACAGTATGCACACTATTAACCTGCTACTTTGCATTACCTCTGTTTGTCGCAGCTGGTTTGCTACCACAGCTTCTGCTTGCTGCTGCTACTGCCAGTGCTGACAGCTTTGGGTGACAGAGTCACAGTGTCTAATTTTTTTTTTTTTTTTTTGCTCTCTCTCTCTCTCTCTCTCTCACTTCTCGCTCTCCCTCAGTCTGCTTACAGACAATGCAATGAATGTATTGCATGTGGGGAGTGTTAGCACTGGATGCTTTTGTAGGTATCTGCATAGGTCCATGTGATGGCCTCTGCACCAATTGTAAGCCAGCATTTGCTAATTGCATACAGCCAGTTGTGTACTGATTGCAGTTCTCACTGTGATTTCAGGTCATTGCTATAAAAGGGTATGTGGGATAGGCGTTGCCCTTTCAGATTGTGAGGGCGGGGACCATGCTGGTATGCTATGGGCAGTGTTCTGTGAGTGTAAAGGTTAGTATCTCTCTCATGATTCAGGCTGTGTTGTATATTCACATTTCTCCATTCCTCTCTCCTGTTCCCTGTAGCAAGTGTGTATGCACATTGACTCCTACAACTATATGTATATATATATATATATATATATATATATATATATATATATATGTACATATACATACATTTATATATGTACTTTAACTGACCTTATTATCTACAAGCTGCCAACTAGCATGGCTGTTTCTGTTCACACACTACTATTATGGAAATCCAGTAGTTTTGACAGTAATTTTAAATGACATGCTTTGTGTACTACACATCCTATATTCCCTTTACATTCATCCCTACTATTACATGTTATATTTATTTTAGCACAATGTTTTTGTATAAGAGTCATGGCTTAGTGGTAGGTCGTACAGACTAGTGTTTCCAAGGTCCTGGGTTCGGGACTGACAGTGGGATTTTATTTTGAACTGAGTACAGGACCTGTCAATCAAAGTGACTAAGGCACTTTTAAGCAGTTGTAACCGGGTTAGCGCTGGTTTGAGCGGAGCTCACGCATGCGCACTGGCAGTTAGCTCCGCGCACACAAGCGCACACCCGCTTACAACTGCTTAACGGTGCTTACTCTGGCGCACACCCACGCTATTTTCTTTGAAAGAAAAGAAAATGGGGAGACAGGAAAGTGGTGAAAAAGGGGTCACAAAGAGGGTAAGACAGTAGGAAAACAAGCTTGGGATGTGCAGGAGGGATGTAGGTAAGGCCCATAGCTGCCCATTTCTTAATCAGCAACAGCTGTGCATATGTATGTAATTTGGTGTGACATTTGAAACCTTCCACCCCTGAGAGAGGTGTCAGGACAACAATAATACTTGTTGGACAGCCAATTGTAATTGATAGGTTCCATGTCCAGCAGACATGTGTGCAGAATGGGCAGCTATGTATGGGGCGTAATTTTTTTGTGGGTAAAGAGTGCCCTTTTTTTTTTTTTTTTTTCAGGTGAGAGTGGTATGTCAGGTGAAGGAAGTTGGTACAGCTGGGGAGGTAGGTTGGGTAGGTAAACAGACAAGACAAACATGACGCATACAGGGGTGGTGTATGACACGTGTGGGGGGGGTTACACAATTGACGGGGACGGAGGTTTGGATATCCAGAGCCCATGAGCCCACAGATGGCAACAGTGGAACTGATATTCCCACCCATAGGCAGATGCCACTGTTCCTTCACTGCCCAGGAGGGGGCTGTGCTGGGGGCTGTGTAGGCCGGGCAACAGGCATGCCCGTTAGTTGCACCACCCGTGCCTCGAGCTGGCGTAGGGGCTCGAGAACAGAGTCCCGAATCTCCCTACGCACCACAGTCTGGACGCTATGGAGGGTGAGTGGTGGTTCTCCTCCGGCCACACTTGCAGAGGGCGGCCGAGCCCCATCCCCTGCAGCGCTTTCACCTGCAGGTGGCACAGGGCCACTGGAGGATCGTCCGGACTCGGCACTAGCACCAGGTGCACTCGCCAGCTGAGGTGGGAGAGGTGGGTCCGCTGGAACCCGCCTTCCCTGTCATCCTATGTTTTGCATTATGTCATGACAGTTTGGGTTAGTGACATATAATACCATTCACAATTAGTTGTAACAGCATGCATTAGTATTCCCATTAACCAAACACCCAGATATTCACACCATTGAACAGCGTGCATAACACATGCATAATTTGAACAGAAATACACAGTACAACAACATGCAGGGTTAATTGATGGCAACAGGCCATCAGGTGTGGATGTATGAACAGGGCAGATGCATCAACGGACATGCAAATATATATGACCCAACAGGACAAACGTCCAGGGGTGTTAATTGTGATTGCACATACCATTTTCACGTGGAATGGGTTATATGTGGTTATAGGGTGGGGTAAAGAAAGTAATATTAACACCTTCGAATAACAATACATATGCTGTACATTTCTAATAGCTACAGTTATATACACACTACTGTTCTAACTACAGTTTCCTGTATGATAACTATTTCAACTTGGTGATAGGACTGTTAATGCAACATCAATATACATTTTATTGTTCTTCATACACATTCATATCTAGCTTTGTTGAGCTACATCATCCTGCTACATTTGCTTTATATAGCTGTAGACAAGTGTGGATGTTTGGTATATCAGACAATCATCCTATCTGCATATTGCAGACTGAGAGCAACATATCCAGATTTTGGGATACACATTCCAGATGCGGCAACACTTTGAACAGATTTCGCTGTTTGGTTTTGAATCTCACATGCATTTCATTCTGTCTTGACTGCAATATACTTTATTCAGGGGTTATTACTACTGTATTGCTGGATTCATGACACTTTCTCACACTCTCTCACTTGCTTTCATTTTACTATTCAGGATGGTACTTACTTCTAGGCTTTATTGACATGTTTTACCTGTAGTTATTACAATCCTTTCCAGCCGTCTCACTTCTGTCATGTTTCAGTATTTCCAAGGGATATATTTCACACATGTGATTTCATCATCTTCTACAGCTATACTTTTCAGCCTGCTGCAGGTCGTGTACTATTTTCTTACAGTTAGGGCATTTTTATTTCAGAATATATGTCAGACAGTTTCATTTTTCGGTTTAACTTACAGGCTGAAACACACTTTTGTAATCAAGCAATACTTGCAGACACTTTCACACTGTTACTTGCAGATTTTATTCCTTACTGTCTACACTGCACTCTTTTGCTGACTGTCATACTTTTATATTTCTTTACAGTTACTGGTAGTGGATTACTGATCTGCCTGGTGGTGCAACCGCACCAGTCTATCGCCATAGGCTCTGCGGTTCGCAGAACGGACACCTGCAGCTGTAAAATAAATGAAGTAATATTGGAATACACATCTCCATAATATCAGCTGGTTTAATTTCTTACATACATAATTAAATGTTACTTACTCAGTAGTGGGGCGTTGGGTGTTTGCCGGGCCTCCTGGATCCAAAGGTTCAGTTGGTCCTGCTTGCGTCTCTTCAGGTGCGCATGGTGGTGACAGACCTGCTCACCAGTCCTTGGAATCCCTGTGGCACTGGTGAGATCATGAGCCAACCGGTCCCACACCTTGGCCCTGTATGCTCCCCAGAGGACCTGGCCCTGCATGAGTTGGGCCTCATGATTATGGACTAGGAGCCAGACCATGTACCTGGACTCCTCAACACCCCACCTCTGTGCTCGAAAGCAACTACCCTCTCCTACTCCTGTCATTCTGCCTGCAGGTCAGTTCTACAATCGTTTATGTCCCGCCTATTTAGCTTATATAGTCCGTTTTTCCCGCACATATCTGTGATTGGCCATTTTGGAATTGTATCAACTTCAGTAAACATGCATTGGCATGCTCTAGTTTGTATTCATTCCTGTATATTAGCTATTATTGCATTTCTAGGTACTGCTGTCATGGCTTAGTGGTTCTGTACCTTCACTATGGTGTATAGAATCCTGGGTTCGAACCTGGCCACTGCTTTTTATTTTTCATGACTGTCTAGACATGCTGAGGGGTCTGTCTGTGTAAAGGCAGTTTTGATATGGCTTGCTCAACGTTGCCCGTTGGTTAGCTTGTTTGCGCGATACGCAGCTTCGCGCAAACGGGGTACGCTGGTTTAAGCCTCATTTGGCTATCGGCACGCATATTACGCTCAGCTCAGTTAGGGGCACATAGATTTAGCATGTTAGACCACTGCTCATCTACGGGCACTCATTTTGCACTAGTTAAACCACTGCTCATCTAAGGGCAGATGCACTCACTCTGTTAAACTGTAGCTCAGCTATGAGAACATCTGGCATTTTTTATTCTTTTGTTACCTCACATTTCTTCAATATAAATGGGCTATTTCATTACATTTTTCATAAATTGTGGTTTTATGTGTACATATTTGTCAAGGACTTGTTTCCTGCTTATTTTGCTAAAAAAAAAAATTAGTGTTGTGGGGGCTCGAACCATGAATGCCTGCTCTTCAGCCAACATCTCTACTGCTACGCTATTGCTTCCTGGCTTATTTTGCATATTTAGTTCTTATATGCTTTCCCACTGACTGCTAACTGTAGCTGCACTACTGTCACACCCGCGCAAACCTGCGCACTCACGGTTAAACATTTTTACAATTTAAAAAAATATATAAAACGTGTTTATTTATATGTTTTCTGTTCATAGTCTGTGGGGGCATGTGTTGTGTTCTGTTTATTCACATTTCCGTGGACTCTGTCGTGGGTGTTTACTTTGGGTACTTTTCCTCTTCTGGGGGCGTGTCTGCTTACAGGGCTCGGCCTACGGACATGCCCCCTACTGTCTTACATGGACCGTGTTGGCCTTAAGTGTGATTCAGCATGCTCTCATGAATATGCAGAGCATGCTGACATCACTCCGTTTAACTGCAGCCTCCGTGTATGAGTTATAACTCTTGCACGGAGGCTTCATGAATCCTGCCCTATGTCTTTTAAACAGCTCTATTTGTAGTTGAGTAAAAGAATGCAGGTTTTTCGCTTCATGTTTTAAATCTTTTAAAAATATGTCTCATCTTACATCTAAGCTTGCATCACCCTTGTTGGTGATTTGTGAAAGCATTACAGTTTAGTCGATCGACACTGGTTAAAGTTGAAATTGCAGTCTCTTATTCTATTTTATTTTATTTTGAGTGCAGCGTTCTTTTAATCCACTTGGAGCACTCTTGTAACTCATAACCATGTGTATATAAACATTTATATATATATATATATATATATATATATATATATATATATATATATATATATATATATATATATTTATTTATTTATATATTTTTTTTCCATAGTTTTTTCATCATTTTTTATCACATATTTTAAGAGTTACACTCTGTCCACCTAAATGCAGTGATTTAATGTGTCTTTACTTGCGCACAAAAGCAGCTATACATTTTTGTTCTTTACAGGTTTTCACAGTTGCTGTTTTTGTATTTGACTTGTTGCTGATGTCATGTGTCCAAGCTTAATTACTTAATTACTTATGCAATACCACTGGTTAATGTTTTTTGAAATGACCATGTGGTTTGTATTAAAGTGAGCACTTGTGCTACTGTTGTAGGCCTGAAGAAGTCTTCTAAATTAAGACGAAAAGCGCTTAACCGTTTATTTTTGTATCATATTGTTTAGTTGCAAAGTAATAAACCTGTTTTTACTTTTTTCCACTTTGGAGACTTTGTGCCCTTGAGCCTTTGTTTGTTTCCTGATCATCTCACAAACTAACATTCTCTGCTGCCTAAATACACTTCCCCTGTCACCACTTTACAGTCTCCAATCTCCTTCACATTGACCCTCCTACATTGGATATATTCCACCTGGGTGAATCTTACTCCACTGTTGTATGTCACCCTATGCCCTGCCCTTGTGTCATAGTGCGTATTCACCACAGCCATGTCCATCCTTTTTGCAAACTCCACTATCATCTCACCATCTCCACTCCTTTTAACACCATACATACCCATCAGTTCTCCATCTCCGCTGTCCACTTCACCTTCACCATACTTTTCCATTGACATCCGCTGCAAAGACCAGTCTGTCACCCTTGGGTACAGTCATCACCACATCATTCAACTGACATCACATTTCTCTTTCTCATCCATTGCACAACATAGCATATGCACTTAACAACAGTCATCATTACACCATCAGCTTACAGCTTCAGAAACATCAATCTATCAGACACTTATGTCATCCTCCAAAAACACTCTTGGCATACTGTTCCTTCAGCAGAAGCCCTACCCCCTTCCACCTCCAGTCCACACCTCGATAGCACAATTGTGACCTGCCTACCATACACCCAGCCATGATCCCCTTCCATGTGGTCTCTTGCACACACACAATATATCAACCATCCCCTGGCCATCATATCATCTAGCCTGGTCACTATACCAATCATACTGCCAACATTAACAATCCTTACCCTCAATACCACCCTCCTTGCTTTTCCCCTCTCTTCCTGCCATATGACTGTTTGACATCCTCCAGGGTATGCCTGTTAGTACAAAGGCTACTGTGCTATTGAATGGTGCATGTATGTTACAGCAATATTGAGACACTATCACTTATTTTGTCCCATTTCACTCATGTATGCATGGCATCCTATAGATGTCCTGCTGTTACAGGTTGAGAAGGATGACTGCACAGCAAGAGTGTGAATTTAGTGTGCCATACTGACATAGAACAGACATGCATGTGAGGTATTAACTATGCACATGTCAGTATGAGTAGGTGTATGTGTTCACCTCATGAAAACAGACATGGGATGCAAAATGTCAATTAAAACAGCTGTACATGTTGCACGTGTGTAATCTTAGTTACTGTGCACCCAAAAGAGTGAAATTTTTACAGCTACTGGTTGTTGCATTGTCCTGACACAGCCATGATTAGTACAGTATGCATGATTATCATGACTAAATTGGAGAGGTGTTCAACTTTGTTATGGCTTTGTGGCCATGCCCACTACAAACAACTGATTGAACACATACATGGCTGGACTCAGCAATACCTTATTTGTCATACCTGCCTCCAGCAATGTAGATGAATCCCCTTTGCTGGACAGCAGCATTACACAAACCACAAACATGGTCCCTATAGTGGCTGTAGAGGGCAAAGTAGGTGCAGGAACCAACCTGGCATCATCAGCCATTGTCTGAACAAGCATATAAGGTCACAGGTGGATTACTGTAAGGCCAACTATGAGTACAAATTGGAGACATCCACCAGGGACAATCACAAGGCCATCTTCCCATATGTCTTCAATCTTGGAGGCAACATACCAACCCGACCTGTAATTGTGGCCAATCAGATCACATACACATACAACATAGCTACAGGCAACCTGATGCAGATAGGGTTAGGGAAAAAATCCCCCGGCTCAGCATCACTATAGGTGGATATGTACTACACCCACACCCCTCCCCTCATCACCAGTGAGCAGGTACCTTTTGCCTACTGAAAGGCAACAACTGTAAGTATCCATGGGACATCATATCATCCCTGTCTGCATCCTACATGAACTCAGGCATGTGCTCCCAACTGCATTACACACTGTAGTCACACCAAGCCACAGTATTATCCACACACCATCCACATGGAAGATGGCTAATGTCATCTATTTACACAGACCTGAATGAGGTATGACAGATTTTGCAAACAACTTGCTCTCACTGCGGGCAATATGACTCATCAAGACCAGGAGTGCAATGCAAGCTAATACTGTGCTGATAGATTACAGGGGTATGCTGTGGTTGTAAGTGGTGGCTACTGGTATGGTTGTGAGTTTTGCCTACTCATATTCAAGGTACATGTACAGGTACTGGACATACTGTTGCCAAATGTATGGGGTCCTGTGATTTGTTTCCCTGTTAGTGTCTAACAGGTGGAATGTCACATCACCAGCGGGAGACATTTTCACCAGCAAAATGCAACCTGATAATGGAAGCCATAATGCAGAACCACACAGAACTGTTGAGCCGAAGCCAGCAACATCTGTGGGAGAGGACCACCCTGTGGGATTACCCTGTCCACAGGGTAAACTAGATGGGCCTGCACACACATACATATGAGCAGGTGTGGCATCATGCCACCAACCTCATACACCATGCCTGGTAAAGAGCTGCTGCCATGGCCACAGACCCCACAACCACAGGTGGAAGCCCAGCCATGTAGCCCCCATTTGTACCAAATGAGGAGCTCCTTGCCATGCCTGGGCCACCCATCACAGTACAATAACAGGGTACAAAGCCCCACTTGTTGGAGGTGGGAGGCATACAATGTACAACGACCATGCAGGTAAAGTCCCGGTGGAGATTAGTAGACTACTGTATGAGACATGCTTGTATCTGTATAGTATATACATGCATGTTCCAGGTCAGATTGCGGTTGTGGATGGGTATTTCTAATGCACAGAAGTGCAAATCTATGGTGAAGGACAGCATAATCTGTAGTATTTGGTGTTGTAATGTACATGTGCAGACATGCTGCATCCATCCTTTTCAAAGGGCACATGTGAGTCTGCTGACAATACCTCTCTCCCACAACTACATAGGTCACTCTGGTCTGCATATGAGACAGCAGCCTGAAGCTGGTGGGTATGGAATTGTTCAGTTGTGCTTTGGCAATACCCCAGGCATGTGGAGGGCATGCAAGTTATGATGCACACAATTATGACTAATAGCCATATTGCTTTATGTGCAAGTTCACTTGTAGTGGGGTTAATTGTATTGCATCACAGTGGTCACCACAGGGGCCTATCTGAAGAGAATGCGACATTCCTATAGCATATCTCACAACCTGTCAGTGCAGGATGTCTGAACAGACCCCAGCAAAATGTGTTGGACAAACAGACTAAGGTAGGGACATGTGTGAAACATTACTGTTATTCAGTGGATACAAAATGTATATACACACCTGTTAAAATACCATTTGTTTCTGAAATAAACTGATTGACACAACAGTATGTCAGTCCACAGCTTTTCCAACCTTTAATGTGACCCATGACATGAACAATTCACTTGTAAAACCAAGCATCTGGACTCATGTATTGTACCTACAAGCCTGAACAAGTGTGAGGGTAGCAGAAGTTGTATCAGTATGCTGTTTCAGTCAGGTATGATACCTGATGCTGCCATATGTGTCAGTACACTCACTGTGGCCTATTTGGCAACTATATCACATACATGGGCATTCCTAAGGCAGACAGAGCACTAATATGTTCAAAACATCTGGATGTTCCAGACACATCTGTACAGAGGACTGATACGGCCTGTACAATGGTTTCACATGCTGCATGTGCAGCAGATGCCATTACCGCACTATATAAAGTAATGGCATCAGAAGGTGGTCACCTGCCACGTATGGTGCATGCACACACACACGCACACACACACACACACACACACACACACACACACACACACACACACACACACACACACAGACACACACCAGTGTTCATATTAGAACTCCTACCTTTTTATTTATGTCTACTATAGTGTTACAGAGTTATCAGACACACCATGGAGCTTACACAATTTGACCTCATCCAAAGGTACTTGTCAGGTGAATGACATCAACAGGACTACTAAATTAGGATGAGTATGGTGGTACACAACTCAAAATGGTATAACCTTCACAGTAAATGATTCTCACACAACCACTTGCCAGTATTGAGATTAGAACTCTGGCCTATCTAGTTATTTGTATTATGGTATTATGCAGTTAGTGGACTCGCCATGCAGCTTACACAATTTCATTTTGTCCAAAGAAACTTGTAAGGTGAATGACATCAACAGGATTACTAAATCAGGATGAGTATGGAGATACACAACTCAAAATGGTATAACCTTCACAGTACATGATTCTCACACAAACAGTTGCCATTATTGAGATTAGAACTCCTGCCTATTGGGTTATTTATATTATGGTATTACACAGTTATCAGATGCACCACACATCTTACACAACTTCACCTTCTCCAAAGGTACTTCTAAGGTGAATGACAACAACAGCAGTAGTAAAGTAGGTTGGGGGAAGTGTAATGGGTGGAACACAAATCAATATTGTATGAGACACACAGTATCCGATTCATACACACACACGCTTATAGTTGCCAGTATTTGGATCAGAACTCCTGCCTATCTAGTTATTTCTACTATAGCGTTATTCAGTTATCAGATCCACCACAGATTTTCTGCAATTGTACCTCTTCCAAAGGTACTTCTAAGGTGAATGACATCAACAGGACATCTAAATTGGAGTGAGGGGAAGTGTAAAGGGTGGTACACAAGTCAAAAATGGCATAACCCACACAGTACATGATTTTCTCTCTCTCTCTCTCTGTCTCACACACACACATACACACACACACACACACACACACACACACACACACACACACACACACACACACACACACACGCACACACGCACACACACACACACACATATTTGCCTGCATTGGGATGAGAACTCCTACCTATCTAGTTATGTCTACTATAGTGTTACACAGTTACTGAAAACACTGCAGTGCTTACTGGACTTACAACTGGCCAAAGGTGCTGATAACTGCACAGCTGAGGTAAAGTATTACAGGTGGCAGGAAGTCCGCCTTCAGTTTCTACCATACATCTTGCTAGTTCTTTCTGTCTTGCACTTCAAATAGCATTATAGCTTTGCACTAACATGTTATTGTAGCAATAAGTGTATCACACCTGAGAGGCATCAACAGTACTTGTTCATCATGGAATTAGCCCCAGTACATATTACTTATGACCCCCCCTTCCTGGCATGATTGATGTGCAGTTTTCTGTGCTTTCCCCTATTAACCTGTTGCACTTGTCCAGTCTGAGGCACTGTTGCAACTGCCTCATGTACACAGACAACCCTCTCCTCTAAATTCCAAACACTCAGACAAGTGAGAGTTACCCCTATATCACCAAATGTTGAGATATGCACTCTCCAGCAAAGACTGGACTAGCTGGTCAAGAGGATGAGATCAACACCTGCACCGCACTATGTGGACCACATAGCTTGCCACAACACCCGCTATGACAGCCCTGACATACACTGAAAAGGCACACACCCACCTTCACAGAGGCACTCCATGGACATTTACACAAACAGCACAGACAAGCAAGACATACACCCACTCAGACACCATGACATAGCACACAACAAAGGACACACATGTCTCCTACACAGTGTGCCCCTCAACCTAAGCTCCTAAGGCTGACCACCTTGCACAATACAGTGATCATGTGTGACTCACTACTGTGACACACAGATGTCCCACTCACGATGTTGATTATAGAGGAGGTAACAGCCAACTGTCTATCACATGCCAGCATCCAACACATGACACACCCAGTCAGGCCACTCCACAACAGCTACAAGTATCACTCTGTCATCATCCATGTGGGTGCGAATGACCTGAGACACACCTCCCCGGGCTACATGACAAGAGACATGGTTGAACACTTGGATTATGTGGTCCAGGCAGGTATGACAGTAGCCCTGAGCAGTATACTACCATCACCCAGAATGATGCTGCAGTACTATCAACAGATAATTGACTGCAGCATTGGCTTATATGTTGTGTGTCATTCTCAGGGAATCCGGTATCTCTCTGCTTGGGATAACGATTGAAAGATCTCAATACCATGCCAGAGATGTCCTAAATCTGTCAGCTATGGGTTTCCAGGTACAGAGTAAGTGTCTTGCCACACCTATAGTGCCTTATTAGGCAGTATTCCAAATCAAATTACCACCATAACAGCTAGACATGCATGCAATCTGAGGGTCATGCTGGTCAACAGTAGACATCTAACTGTCAAAATGCAGTCACTCAAAGCACTCCTCAGAGTGGAGGACATTGACATTTGTGCTGTAGCAGAGAGTTGGTTCACATCAGCAGACACCAGCTCTGCACTAACAGGCTGTGATGCATTCCACAGCTGTCAGAGCCAAAACATGAACCACACCTCCACAGGTGGTGCTGTCTCCATATCCATAATGGATGTGCACTGCCCCAGACTAGTATCCCAACATAATGCATCAGAGGTACTTCCTGTGAAACTGACTTTGGGGAATAGTCAGATCCACACCATAGCCTATTGGTCCCCAGCTTTGTCCCTAGACTGTCAATGCACATTCCTCAACACCCTGGCATCTATGAAGGTCCAACCCAAGACTGACATAGTAGGAGACTTCAACTACCCCTCCATCACCTGGGGAAAGTAGTCATGCACCAGTACACTGGCCCAATGCTTCATGGAATTCATCAGTTCCAATGGCCTGGAACAGCTTATACTAACCCCCAGCAGGGGATGCAACAATATTGACCTGTATTGATTACTTACATATGGGACTGTTGCTCAACCACAGTTGTCAATCCTTGCCTGGTCAGATCCAAACATGATGTAATCAACATAGAGCTCAACATCTCACCCACACCTCCCACAAAAGTAACCACCTTGCAAAACCTCTCCAATGCTGACATTGCAGTCATAAAAACAGGGGTGGATGACTTCACTGCACCCATGCCAATTGGAAATAGCTGTATGACCATCGCATCATACACATATGCACTGCACAAACATGTACATGGATGCATGGTACTAGCCATAGCCAATAGAACACAGACACTGTCCTCCAAATACTGGAAGCCATTGTGATGGCCCCCTGCCATTATTAAAGTGTTGTGAATGGCAGAGCATGCCTGCTCAACCTGGTTGACTTCTTTGAGTGAGTCACAGGGGCTGTGTATGACAGTAAGGCACTGCATACAGCCTACCTCAGTCTGGCCAAGGATTCTGATACCATTCCTCAGTCAGGGATTATTGGTAAACCCAACAAACTAGGTATCAACCCCTATATCAGTGGGTGGTTTGCAAACTGGTTCACAAAACACACAGTGTGACAGTGGAAAACTCCAAGTCAGACTGGCAAGCAGTCAAGAGTAGGGAACTACAGGGATCAGTACTGGATAGTGCCCTGTCCAGCATCTACCTCTCAGGAGTCCAGCCCAACACAGAGGAACTCTGGCTGACCAAGTTCACAGAGGACTGCAAACTGGGAGTTATCATGAACTCCACAAGTGATGCAGGTATCCTACAGAAAGGCCTCACTGAGACCAATGAATGGCGTAGAAATCATGGCCAGAAGCTTAATACCACAAAATGCATCATCATCTCCTTTGGTAAAACACCCAATTCCCAGTAAGTTGTACATCAATGGGAGCCCAATGAACACTGTAGGCATTATCAGAGATCTGGGGACACATGTTGTCAGCAACTTCTCTTTCAAGCACCACATTGCTAATGTAGTCATCCTGTATGGTACATTGCATTACCAAGGGTTTTTCATCCAGGAAGACAGAGGTAATGATCTCTGCCTACTATTCCTTCATTAGACCACTCCCCAAGTATTAATGACCCGTTTGCCATGTACCTCACTAGACACCTGCTACAGCTGGAGAAGCCACAGAAGCACCTCATAAAGGGGTTCCTAGGTATTAAACACACATCCTACACAGTCAGACTTAGAAG
Source organism: Protopterus annectens (assembly GCF_019279795.1). Taxonomy (NCBI): domain Eukaryota; kingdom Metazoa; phylum Chordata; order Ceratodontiformes; family Protopteridae; genus Protopterus; species Protopterus annectens. Next base: position 484,641,353 of record NC_056733.1, on the reverse strand, counting down.
ACCCAAGCTATTCTCTGTCATGTCACCTAATTAGCAGCTATCTGTGCTTGACTTACAAATACATGTCTGACCAACCTGGTTTAGAAATGCTACATATAAATCCATCCACACCACACACTGTAGAGACCTCTACGTCAATCACCACAACATGCTGGTGGGACATGTCCCTCACCAAGAGACTGCACATGCCCTGGAATACACTTCCCATACATGTCAGGCAGAGCACCTAGCTGATCCTGTTCCAGAGAAATCTGGATGAGTGGATGGGTAAAAGACAGTTCATCCCAAGGATGACTGCAACAGCTATAATTGCTACAAGCACTAGGATGTAACATCAGGTGGCACAATGGCAGGGCCCTTCTATGTGCTAGGCTTGTTAAGGCTCCTGGGCTATTACCTACTGCACACTTCTGAATCTATAAAGGGAATGACATTAGCAGGACTGATATAGTAGTGCAGTGGGTGTTTACCCTATTGCCAGATGTGAGAGTAAAACTCCTACCTAGCTACTGATTTGCACCATAGTGTTAAGCATTTACCACACACTGCAGAGCTTAGTGAGATGAGAGTTGGTCAAAGGTACCAATATGGGAATGACATCAGCAGGACTGATAAAGTAGGGCAGTGGTTGGGAAATGTATCAAAATACTTGTACTTACAAACATACATACCCACACACACATTTACTGGATACAAGAGTTGAACCCCTGCCAAACTAGTTATTGGTACTATTGTGTTTATAGGTTCATAGGTTCATAGGTTCATACTAGGCTATCTGCCCGAGGGCATTTATAAGCCTAGCCCATAGTTTTGTGGCTTACGCCACCCCTTTAGTTTGGAGAAACTATGCCCATTATTTTGCTGTGCCTCTGTCGAGCAGTGACACTGAGGTAACCCCTGGGGTGTATCTGCGATCTTCCATCCATTGGTCAAGATTCTTCTTGAACAAGGCCAGCGAGGTGCTCTGCCTCACATAAACCGGGATTTTGTTCCACAGCATAGGGAGTCTTTGGGTGATGAATCTATCCCTCCAGCACGCCCTATTAATAACCGTGTCGAGTTTAAGTCTCCGCCTTGTGGCTCTGAGGGATCCAAATTTTTTGAGATGAAGCATGTTCATCAAATCTGGGTTTGACATGGCCTTGTATGTCAGGCATAGGTCACCTCTGAGCAAGCGGTAAGCAACTGAATATAACTGGAGTTCTTTCAGTCGGGCAGCATAAGACAGATTTTTGAGACCCTTTATCCTTTTGGTGAGGAACTTTTGTGGCCTCTCCAGCTGCTGCAAGTGTCGGGTCAGATACATTCAATGGGGCATTGTACTCGATCATTGGTCTGATGAGTGATGAGTATAGGGAGACTATGACTTCCCTTGATCTAGATGTGAATCCCTTCATGATAAGGTGGGCAATGTAGAAGGTCTTCCTAACTACTTTAGCAATATGAGTGTCGAACGAAAGGCTACTGTCAACCTGGGTTCCCAGGTCCCTAATAACTTCTTCTGTGTTCAGGGGATTGCCACCTATATGGTAGCTAGGGGTAACCTTATTTTTCCCGAAGGGTATGACTATGCATTTCTTGGCATTTAACTTTAGACCATGGCTCTGGCACCAGTTATCAGTTTCTGTGAGACCCTTCTGAAGGATATCTGTGTCGGATGTGTTTTCAACTACAGCGCCCAGTTTGCAGTCATCTGCAAACTTTGTCAGCCATAACCCTCCTGTGTTTGCTTGTACTTCAGAAAAGTAGATGCCAAACAAGAGTGGGCCCAGGACTGAGCCCTGTGGGACACCACTTGTGACAGGCTTTGAGTCTGACATGGCACCAGCAACTCTGACCCTGTGGGTTCTGTCACTCAGCCAGTTTGCAACCCATCTTGTAATGTATGGGTTTACATTTAAGTTGATGAGTTTTTCAATGATACCCGAGTGAGGTATTGTATCAAAAGCCTTCGCCAGGTCTAGGTAGGCTGTATGGACTGCCTTTCCCTCATCAATGGCCTTGGTGACTGTTTCGAAAAAGTCAACCAAGTTTAGAAGGCATGATCTGCCTTTGACAAAGCCAAACTGGGTTGGATCCAATGTCTGCAAGTTCCCTATGTCTTTATTTATGAGATCCATTATGATCCTCTCCATGGCTTTGCAGATAAGGCTTGTCAAGCTAATGGGACGGTAATTTCCAGGGTCGGTGGAGGCACCGCCTTTGTGGAGTGGGACCACAGTCGCTGTGCTCCACTCCCTGGGTACGTATCCGGAGGTGAGACTAAGATTAAACAGCTGTCCTAACTGTGGGTTTAATTCCTCATTGAGTTCATGGAGCACACAGCCGGGAACACCATCAGGTCCCATGGATGCTGTGTTCTTTGCCTTGGAGAGAGCAATTCTCACCTGGCTAGAGATGTTTGGGGGCTACAATCATTTGGTATAGATATCTCTCCTTTAGGGGAGGGGAGAAGTTTACACTGAACCTTTCAGCCAGTATGTTGGCAATGTCTGTAGGATCAGTAATCTTCACATCATTTTGAACTAATTCTGAGCATATCTGGGAGTTTCCTCCTAGGTTTCTGACATAGCTAAAGAATGCCTTATGGTTGTCTTTAGAGTCCTTAGCTATTTTTTCTCAAAATTAGCTTTGGATGATTTTATGAGAGCTCTTAGCTTTTTACTTATAGTGATCAGCGGTGTCTTACCTTTTAAGGATTTTGCTCTATCTTGTAGTAGCTTTCTCCTTTTGTTGTAGAGTTTGCTTATGGCTGGGGTCCACCAGACTGGACGCTTGCCTTTGGTACAAAGAGTCTTTGTTTTGCTTGGGATTGCCTGATCCATGCAGCCCTGCAGGTGCTGGTAGAAGGCATTTGTAAGTGATTCAGCGGTTTGAGTAATGTTAACCGCCGGCTCAGGGGCCTTAAAGGAGACCACACTAGTCTTTAGAAGTGTGAAGTCGGCTTTCGAGAAGTTCTTTACTGTGGTCTTTTTCATTTGGGGTGGGGGGGGGATGAGGACCTCCAGCGAGATTAGTTTGTGATCAGATCTCACCAGTGAGGGGTATACTTCTGGCGTTGAACATTGTGCTCCCATGTTCATGATGATGAGATCAAGTATGTTTTCTCCTCTTGTGGGGATGGTGACTAGTTGTTCCATGGCATTTGAGTTTATGAATTCCAGGAACTTTTGGGCTAGAGTGTTTGGGCTTGAGTAGTGTTCCCAGTCTATATTAGGGTAGTTGAAGTCACCTAGTATGATGGTGTTCGAGATACATTTATCCCTCCAGTGTTTTCAGGAAGGCCATATGAGGTTCCTGAGTTTGCGAGGGTGGCCTGTAACATGCTACAAATTGCAGAGCAGTCTTGCCTATGGTTAATTGCACCTGGATGGTTTCTGATGCATCGTGCGATGCCACCAATCTTGAGGTGTGGGTGTCCTTGATGAATATGGATACCCCTCCTCCTTTCTTGGTATTGTCCAGGTTTTGGGGCCGGAACGCATGATATGAGGTTAAACCTGATAGTGCTGGGGTGCTCTCAGGAGCCTTGAACCAGGTTTCTGTCACAGCACAGACATCGATGTTCTCCATACTGAGAAGGGCCTCGAGTGCATCTTGAGGTTGAGACTTCTGGCATTGAGCAGCAATACCCTTAGTTTTTTTCATTGTTTTGTTCTAGGGTGGTAGGTTTAGAATTTGAGCCTTGCCTAAAAAGGCACTATGGGGTGGCAAGAGCCTTTGCCAAAATCCGAATCCCAGGGTGACAAGTGCAAGCCGTCCCTTGCTAGCAGCGTGGCTTGTCCAGCATGTCATCCCAGGCAGACAGACATTGGATCCCCTTTGAATGACACCAGAGTTTAAGCCAATTGTTAAAGCTGATCATCTTATCTCTGTATTGTGGCATCATTCTTGGTGAAGGTAGGATACTGCTCAAGGTCAGGGTCATACCTGCTTGGGCTACATAATCAGAGAGCTCCTCTATGTCTCTTTTCATGTAGTCCAAGGAGGTACGTCTCAGGTCGTTAACACCAGCGTGGACAATGATTGAGTCATACTTGTACCTGCTGTTGAGAGACCTGAGTGCATGCATTATGTGGCAGATTCTAGCACCCGACAGACAGCTTACTGTGACCTTCTCCTTACTCAGTCTGGTGAGCGGGATGTCAGTGTGTCTGACTATGGAGTCACCAATGACTAGTGTGTCTGGCATTGTGTTTGGCCTTAAGGGCTGTGACTGCTTGACACTCTGACTGTGTGGTCTATGTGTTGCAGGTGTTGTGTTCTGAGGTGGTAGTTGTTTGGGTGTCTGCTTTGGTGGCCTCTGCTGTTTTGGTAGATTTTTGATCAGAGCCTCCGAGTATGTCTTTGTGTGTTTATGTGTATGATTTGAGGTTGTGATGGTATTATGTGAGACTGGGTCTATAGTGTGTGTGGTTACCTTCTCCTCCTGTCTAGTCATGCCAGTCCTATGTTGAGAGAGCTCAGCCTCCAGTTTGGCCGTATAGTTGCATCTCTCGCATGTATTTGTGTTTTGTGGGAGGAGGAGAGGGTTGCTGCACATGAGGCAATTGTAACATTGCCTCAATATTCCCAGGTTCACCAGCTGAGCAGGAGAGGACATTAGCAACTGATCCCTCGACATGCTAGAAGGAATAGACAGAAAAACTTAAGAAAAGGTTCTGGGGGATGTGGGTGACCGAGAAATGGGGTTTGCTTTTTTGGGGTACTTTCTATAACAAGAGTGCTGTATCGAGGTGATAAGTACTGTAGGAGCAAGTGCTTCGCTATACAGATAGAGAATAGTCTACTTGGGAGTCAAGTAGAGATAATTTATAGTTGTAGGATACACTAAATAGGAGGACAGTAGTATACTTTGAGGAAGGTAGTTTTAAGGGAAAATTTGAAGAGTGGACTTTAGGTAGCCCTAATAGTTTAAATCTGATTAACCGGCGCTGCCCTAGTGTGCAACGGTAGCAGCTCCGTGCTAAAGCGCACTAACGCGTGCTTTATAGCAGGGGGCTGGAAAAAACAGGAAATGACCCAAAATGGCCGACGAATTACTAGTTGCTGCTTCTAACCACTCCTCTGAGGACAAACAAGCAGCTCAGTACTCCCCACTCCCACTGGTGAGTAAAGAAACTACCTCTGGCCACACAAGAAAATGGAGGAACACAGAAACCAAATACAAAGCCCAGGGATCAGCAGAATCTCATCACTGGAACAACTAGCTAGGAAAGTTTAGGAAAGGAGAAATTTTTTTTGTTTTTTTTGCAAACAGACAGAAAAAAATGCAGTAAATGCTTTGTTTTCGACTAAATTGCTATCAAAGGCTGGTACACTTGAGTGTATTAGCCTGTTTGTTACTTTTAAGCAATACTTTAGCCCACAAGTGCAATCAACAATATAAGCTCACAAAAACAGGAAAATAAGGCAATAAAACAGTAATATAGGCACAAACAGTAGTCGAAAAGCTCAAAAGATCAAAAAATGCAAACTAAAAAGTTTAAAAAATACTTATGATCAAGAAAGTTGCTTTTTCTGCTCTCTGCTGGCTTAGGAACTCTGCAGGGGACCACGAGGAGCTATGCCTAGTTCTCTATTACCACATGCACTACTGAGCTTACAGAGCTTTTAATTGGCCATGTTTGCTGATAAGAGACTGACATCATCTGGACTGATAAGTTGGGGCACTGTGAAGTGTCGTGGGTGGGAATGGCATAAAACTGTTTCACCTATAAACACACACACTTCTATATTTCCCAGGACTGAGATTAGAACTCCTACCTAACTAGCTATTTGTACTATCGTATCATGCAGTTATCACACATGCCACCAAGCTTATGAGGCTGAAGCCTGATGGAAGGCACTTCTAAGATGACTGATATCTGCAGGACTGCTAAAGTAGGAAAAGGGGAGGTGTACTGGGTTTGAATGGACCCAAAAGCTTTTAATAGTGAATACACACACACTTTTACATTTGCCAGGACTGAGACTAGAACTCCTACCTAACTAGTTATTTGTGCTATAGTGTTATGCAGTTATTGCATGTGCCACAGTGATTACCACAAGTGACTTCTATGGTGACAGACATCTTCAGGGCTGTTAAGGTGGGGCAATGGAAAGTGTACTGGCTGGGGCTTGTTCATTTCTAGATTCCTAGATCCTACTGGCATTTCCCTAAGTGTATGAGCATGCCTAGTGTGTCCTTCTGTAGTACATGTGGGACTCCATTCCAGAGATTGTTGTACTCCAGTCCAGTTTGTTTTGTGCTACAGCCATACCTCTCAACCTGTTGGTGCAGGATATCTGGAGATAGCCTATCAAAATGTGGGGACAATGAGCCATACAATGATTCTGACAATTTCTCTCAGTAATGTATGGGTTACAAGGGTTATGGGGCTGATTTTATTAGACATCTGTCATATATGCCATTTGATACTGTCATGTACTGTTTCAGTACCAGCTGACATACCTCCTCAGATCATCACAGTGATTTACCAGAGGAATACAGGATGGATGATGCACACACACGGTTTATGGGCCAAATGCTACGCATTCTTGTACTATCCAGTCTGTTGAGGGGTGTGCCTACAAGCAATTGACTGCTGGTGCTGTGGAAATGGTCCAGCACCTTGGTGATATATTACAGTGGTGGAATCTCTTTGCATTTATGTTCTGTCCTGGTCTGATTTCCAGTCCTCAGTTGGGTAATATAAGTCAGACAGGATCAGGGTGACAGGCAGACTCCAGATAGAGTTGTAGGGGACAGAACATGTTGGAGTGTGTGCCCTAGGCAGATATGTTTGCCTATAGCTACCAGTACTTTGCCTTTGCACTGGGCTCTCCTCAATGGTTGACTGCACTTGGAGGGTCTTGTGTGTGTCAGACTGTTTGACCAGCCTGGAGGTGTGTGTTTGTCACACATATATGTATGGCCCACCTCATTTTGCTTGGATGGCCACATGTTGGGGTCAGGATGCTGCATAGGATGAGTGATCAGGGAGGGGTGTGTTACTCCCCATGACTGTGGCCCAGGGTTTTTTAGGTGCAGACATGTCACCATCTTCCAGGGTTAGGCCTGCCTGCAGTGAGTGCATTCCCATGTTTAAATGCCTAGCCTTGCCTGTCAGCTGTACAGAGTATCACAGAATGTCCACATCCATGACTCATATATCTTGTTGTTTACCCAAACAAATATGGTTTTCCAGCAAAAGTGTTTTGCAAGTCACTCAGGGTTGAAGTCAGATATTACTGACAGTTGACATTGCAGTTTCAGACTTCGTACCCATCAGACATTCCATGCTACTACAATCATTCCTTCAATTTTATTACATTATTAGAGCAGGATTTCAAAGGTGTCCTTCTCTTTGTAGCTACTTCACTCCTCTATTCATGGCTTTGGCAAGATTTCTGGTTCTCTGACACTGGCAGGTTTTCTCTAGCAGTTAGCAGCATGGCCTTTCTTTGCCTTTTTTAGACTGTGTTATGTTGGTGTTATGGACCCCATGACACTCCTAACAAAGCACTGTAGGTGAGGCATAGGCATTTTCCCAAGGCGTGTAGGCCAGGTGTGACAGATGCAGGCCATCTGTAGCAAGGCAGTGCATTCTGATGCTCTTGTGTTCCCAGTCTGCCAGTAGTAGACAACCCTGGTATGGTACCAGTAAGGTGACGGTGGTGTTACTGACAATTGCTTTCTCTTTGTATTGAGCTACCACTCTAGCTGATGGCTGGATGCTGCTTAAGGCTAGGGACATGTTACTGCATTTCTATGGGACTATGCGGGGGGACACATCTGTACACAATACACATTTGCAGAAACTGTGCTGATATTTGCTTAACATTTTGGTCCCATTTAGCATAGTGGTGTGCCCCATCTTTGAGACTACAGGCATAACAGTATCGACTGGATCGAAAGAAAAGTAGCTAAGGATTAAAAGATATCCATAAAGCCTTCTTTTTTATTTATGTTAAGAATCTAAGTGGCAACTCGCAGATATGCACTGAACTAGTGCAAAATAGCACAAAATATACTGAACCTACTGATATTGCCAACATCCTGGCAGATATATTCAGTACAAACTTCAACCCCCTCTCACCCCCAAAAGGGCCCAAAACAATACCGGAAAAGTGTAGTGTCCCGGAAATCACAGACGCACAGGTGAAAACAGACCTTTCAAAAGCCAAAAACACAGCGTCAGTGGGGCCAGATGGTGTCCCAGGCTACGTCTTGCACGAACTGCAGAACAAACTAACCCCCCACATAAACACGCTGTTCAACCTCAGCCTCTCCACAGGCTACGTGTCCATAGAATGGCACACAGCAACGGTTATTCCTCTCCACAAAGGAGGGGCCATAACTGACCCTGGTAACTATCACCCCATAAGCCTGACTAGCCTGGTCTGCAAGGCTATGGAGAGCATCATTATGGAACTCATTAACAAAGACACTGGGAACCTCCAAACACTTGACCCAACCCAGTTCAGCTTTGTAAAGGGTAGATCATGCCTACTAAACCTGGTTGACCTCTTTGAGACAGTCACTAAGGCCATAGATGAGGGAAAGGTGGTTCACACAGCCTACCTTGACCTCACCAAGGCTTTCAACACCATTCCCTACTCGGGTATTACAGAAAAACTTACCAGCCTGAACATAAACCCCTACGTCACGAGATAGGTTGCCAACTGGCTTACAGACAGAACTTACACAGTAAGAATAGCCGGCTCCAGGTCTGACTCTAAACCAGTCACAAGTGGTGTCCCACAAGACTCTGTCCTTGGACCCCTACTGTTCAGCATATACTTCTCAGAAGTACATGAAAACACAGGAGGACTATGGCTAACCAAGTTCGCCAATGACTGCAAACTTAGAGCCATAATTGACTCTCCAGCTGACACGGACATCCTCTAAAAGGGCCTTACTGAGATGGACACCTGGTGTCAAAGTCATGGCCTCAAGCAAAATGCCAAAAAATGCATAGTCATCCCGTTTGGGAAAAACAAAACACCCACGAATTACCACATAGGTGGCAGCCCCCTTAATACAGAAGAGGTAATTAAAGATCTGGGGAACCAGGTAGATAGTAATCTCTACTTTGACAATCATATTGCCAAGGTAGTTAGGAAAGCCTTCTATGTGGCCCATCTAATTACTAAAGGGTTCGCATCTAGAAATAAAGAGGTTATAGTGCCCCTCTACTCATCACTCATCAGACCCATCATAGAGTACAATGCCCCATTTGGGATGTACCCCACAAGATGCTTCCAGCAGCCGGAACGACCACAAAAGTACCTCACCAAGAGGATTACTGGCCTCAAACATATGTCCTATACAGACTGACTGAAAAAACTTCGGCTGTACTCAGTGGCATATCGCTTACTCAGAGGTGATCTCTGCCTGACTTACAAAGCCATGTCCAACTCAGAATTGATGGACATGCTCCACCTAAAGAAATCCAAGTCACTGTGAGCCATGCTTTTAGTGAACTAAACCTCACCACAACAATAAATAGAACATGCTGGAGGGATAGATTCCTGTCACAGAGACTTTCCATGCTTTGGAACAAATTTCCAAACTACATTAGGCAGAGCCCCTTACTAACACTCTTCAAGAGAAACCTTGACGAGTGGATGGGTACCAGAAAATACACCCCTAGGATCACTTCATTGGCTCTGCTTGACAGAGGATCAGTTAATTAATCAATGGGGTGGCGAAAGCCAACACACTCTGGCTAGGCTTATAAATGCCCTCTGGCAGATAGCCTAGTACCTACTTATGAACCTATGAACCTATGACCATGGGTCAGATTGTTCTGGCATAAACATTTGTAGTTTCAGACTTCTTACCTTTCAAAGCCATACTACCACTGCCAGGCCTGCTGTGATATCAATGTGTAAACGTCTGTAGGTGGGGGATTTCATGGATGTCGCCATGTGGGGGCCTTTGCCAGACATTTCTGGATGTTTTTCTACAGCTGATCTACTGGGTGAGGCTGGGGGTGGGTATGGGACATCCATGCATGTGACCTATGACCCCACCCCAGTTATTTGGCTCACCACATATACTGCAGTGGTATTTGTCAACTAGGGTGGTACTGCATGGTGTAGGCAGGCCAGTACTGGGGATACACTTCCTGCTGTTGCACAGAGCTGTCAGTTGTCTGCTGCTATCCCAGTTAGCCACTCCATTCCCTTGCATGCTTGATGAATACCATAGATATGCTATCAGAACATTCCACTCCACTCATTTATTTTGTTAAGGTGCCTGAGGATGGGACTTGAGGGCTGACTATGTTGGATGCACACAGTACACTGTCTAAACATGGTAAGGTATAGGTGGTGTGATGTTTGGTATCCATTTTACTGTGTGTGCGAGTCAGAGAGAAAAATCAGTCCCTGGGTCCCTACAGTGTCAGTTTATGTGATATGCATTGCCTCTTTGCCAAGGCCAGGGCATACTGGGCATGCCTCCATCTGCCTAGAGGGCCAGGCTCAGGATGTTTCTCCTCCGAGTCCCTCTGTACCTGTGGAGGCCTTGACAATGGTGGTGGTGGTGTGGCCTTTCCCCATTTTGTTCCTGCTGCATCTGTTTCTTCAGGATCATATTGTGTAGCATGGCACATACTATGACCATGTGTGCACATGTGGCTGGAGAGTACTGCAAGGCTCCACCAGATATGTCAAGGCAGCAGAACCATGACTTGAACATCCCAAACACATGCTCTATAATGATCCTAGTTTGTGCATGTGCCTCATTATGATGTTCTTGTGTGGTTGTGTGTGAATTTCTGATGGGTGTCATCATCCACGGCTCCAGTGCATAGCCAGCATCTCCCACTAAATGGCCATACAAGATGTCCCCCCCTGGCACTCCACTGATACAGCTGTGAAGAATCCCAGATGTGGGAGTCATGAGAGCTTCCAGGGCAGCCAGCGCACACATTCATGATAATGCCCTGGGCATCGCACACAATCTGGCAGTTGATGGAATGGAACCCCTTGCGGTTTATGTGAACCCTACCACGGTCACCAGGTGGTGCTTTGATGTGGATGCACATGCAGCCTATGGCACCCAGTACCTCCGGGTTTTATGCTACATGGTAGAGGAGACACATATTTCTGGTCCTCTCCTCACAGGTGTTGGGGAACTACATCTGCTCACTGGCATGTGTTAGCATGGTGTCTAGAAAGTGGTGGAGTACTCTGGATGTAAATACCTGTGAAATCCCCATGATGCACGCAGTAGGTCTTTGGAAAGGACCTATAGCTAGAATTGTTAGGGCTACAAATGCCTTGTTATTCACTGGTATGGGTTCCCTTCTGTTGGTTCTAACTCTGAGTTGAGCCCGGCACAGCTCAGTGATTTACTGACGTATGTCTCTGTCCACTCTACTATCTCCAGATCATGTAGCCCTGGTAGGTTACCCTGGGTCTGTACACTCTTCTCCTCCTCCTTGGTCTGTGGCAGTGGTCAGCATTATCCTCCTCTCTGCCATCAGCCTCTAACACGTACTGATGGATCAAAGCAATGGCAAACCCTAACATTTTTCAAGTTAAAATTCCCCTGCATGTATACACCAATGGTGCAGAGTCTATGGGAAAAAGCAGACTGTAAGATGTTTCCATACTTTACACTGTTGTGCTGCTGATGCTGCCTGTAGGATTGGCTGACTATGATGCAATCCAGCTGCCAGCTATATTACTCATGGCTTTGCTTTGACCACTGTGAGTGTTAGAGGCATTAGTGGTAATTTGTGCATGATTGCCTTTGTAATTAATTTTTACTTGCATCTCCTCCCATTTACAGCTATGCTGCTACCTGCCAGCTATATTATATTTGCATGGCCCATCTGAGTTGCAAGACTCCCATAGTAATGATTTCTATGTCATTTCAACTTTCCTTTGTGCTGTTGCCCTTTAATCTTATTTTACATCTCCTCACACCTTCAGCTCCGCAGCCACCTGCCAGCGGTATTATATTTGCATGGCCTATTCTGAGTTGCAAGTATCCCATAGTAGTGATTTCTACTTCATTTCACATTTATTGTATGCTGTTGCCCCTTATTTTTTTTACATGTCCTCCCATTGTCAGCTATGCATCCCCTGCCTGCTGTATTACTGATTGCTTTCATTGGCCCATTGTGGGTTGCAGACTCCCATATTGCTGATTTGTACAGCATTTCCCTTATTCTGCTACTTCCTTTGCCTTTTGCTATATCCTGCTCTTTGTGCCTGTGTGCTGTGTAAACATCAGAATAAGCAAGTCCAAGGCAAGCACGTTGGTGAAGTGTAAAATGGTAAAAAATCCAAAATGAAAAACAGCAAACCAGTCGTCACAAACGCAAACAAATTTCATGTTAAACAAAGCATTCAGACAAGATAGTCCTTCATCAGTGTTTTCAAAAACAGTTGATTCTCACTTTCATTAAATACACATTTTAAAATAATCATATGACACAGCCATCCTATCATCATAAAACATCCAGTCAAACATTTAAATGAGCTCTACAATTCCCATTTAAAAACAAATGGTCACATCATAAACTAATATAAAGTACTTCATAAAAAAAATATATATATATATATATATATATATATATATATATATATTACTTTATAAAAAAAATTAATAAATATATATATATATATATATATATATATATATATATATATTATCTACTAATAAAATTAAAAAACATATATTTTGCTGTCTTTCGGCTTTTCCTGGTTAGGGGTCGCCACAGCGGAACTCTGGTCCACTAATGATTGGCAGTAGATTTTCATGAATGCCGAGGTGCAGGATCAATGTTCAACCAAGGCACGCCCATTTATGCATGTCTTTCAAATGGCCACCCAGCCGTGGGGAGGACATGCAGACTCCACACAGAAGGCACTCCCTGCACTTCAGCCGGGAAGCGAACAGAAGAACCTCTTGCTGTGAGGCAACAATGCTACCAAAAAACATATATATTACTACAAAAACATATTTATATATAAAAGCTTTTTATGAACCAAAATAGGCATCATCATGTCATTTTTTGTTGTTTCTTTTTCAATACTAGTTTTAATGTGACCTGTTTATTCAAGCCCGGATGGGCATCTTCCTGCATATGTAGAATCCATTCATATTCTTTCATATCCAGTGCATTAATAATATCCCCTCTCCTGATACTAGGTCTTATACATTCAATAACCCTAAACACAAATTGATGTGACACACCCTGATCCTGTACATGTTTAGCTAAAGAATTAGTTTAAATTTTTCTATGTATTTCGGATTTGTGCTCTACAGTCCTATCACATAGTCTTCTAGATGATTTACTTACGTAGAATGCTGGACATATGTTACAAGTTGCCAAGTAGACCACCAAAGTTGTATTACATGGGGCCATACAATTAAACACATATTTCCTATTACTAACAGGGTGCACAAATTCATTTGACTGACATATATTTACACAACATGAACAGTTATGACATGGGACAGTTCCTTTTGTCCTAAATTCCAAATTTCTATGTCTATTCAGAGAAAAATCCTTATAACATAAATGCTGTTTCAAGCTGTTGCAATTTTTATAGCTAAATAAAGGTACATTAGGTAGCCATTTTCATGACCTGGGATAGATTTAAGCATATCCCAATTCTCCTTAATTATCCCTTCAATGTTTTCAGTAGCTCTACTATATACCATTGTGTATCTTAACGGTTGTGCCTTATTACGTAACTCATTACCATAAGTATTAGGGATTTATTCTGAGAAAAAAGGTTTGGCTTGTTTTCTCTAAGTGTCATGACATCTTCCCTGATATTAAATAGTTCATTAGTATCATATTAAATCATTTATTATCGCATTATAAAATCATTGGTCATTTCATCCATTTGTTTAACACATGAGTCTATTCTTGTGTTAAGTCTACTGGCTCTCATGTATTGACTCTTAGTAACTCCCTTGTAAACATGTTTAGCATGCATACTATTCTTATGAAGATATTTATTAGTATGTACATCCTTCTTATGAATAGAAGTATCCAACCCATTTTGAGTTAACATAATGTGTACATCAAGAAAATCTAGAAATGAATCTGATACACTCATTTGGAACTTCAAAAATTCAGTGGTCTGATTTAAGAATGCAACAAAATTTTCTAGATCTTCAGTGTTACCTCCCCAAATTAAAAAAACATCATCAACAAAGCGCTTATAAAAAAGTACCTTGTCTGCATAGACACTGTTTCCATAGACATTCACCTTTTCCCATTAACTTAGAGTCAAATTAGCATAGGTGTTGGCAACAGCTATAACATCGCCACACCAGATATTTGATGGTAAATCAATCCATTGAAGATAAAAATATTATTCTCTAGAACCAGCTCTAAAAGCTCACAAATTGTGGCTACTTCTCTTATAGTATATTTGCCACCAGCTGTCAAAATTTCTCTCACTGGGTCAACACCATAGCTATTGGGAATCATGGTGAATAAGGATTTTATATCCGTTGCTACCAATAAAATATCCTTTACTAAATTCTTTTCCCACCACTCATACAGTTTATGCAAAAAATCACCTGTGTCTTTAATGTAGCTTTTAACATTCATAAGATGGTGGTTCAATAATTTCTGCAAATATGTTGACAAAGGTTCAGTTATCCACCCCTTTCTAGAAACAATAGGTCTCATGGGTGGATTACAAATTGACTTATGTACCTTTGGTAAGCCATAAAGAACAGGAATAGTTGGACAGGTCACAGTGAAATAATTAAAAGCATCCAAATTTATATCATGCTTAAGTTGTAAGTCATAAATACACATATTTATTCTACTAATAATTGTATTTACTTCCTTCTCAGTAATATTTCTAAATGTTAAGACAACAGAAATCAGTTCATTCATGTCTTCAACATAAAAAGACAAATTCATTACAACAATACATCCACCCTTATCAGCCTCCTTTATTATAATATCCTTATTTTGTTGGAGAGCTCTCAGGGAATCAAACTCCTCTTGCGTAAGATTATACTTCTTTTTAAAAGAATTTCTCTCGTACATTTGTCGAATTTGTTTTTCACATATACTACTAAAAGCATTTATTACAGGCTCGCCTATCAGTATAAATGTGCTGGTTCTTTTACAGGCATCAGGCTTGTCCACACTCACATCTTTAAAAATACATTTTAAATTCATATTTCTTACAAATATTTTAAGTATTCACCATGTTATCTATTCCAGCTGGAACAAATTTTAAACCTTGTGATAGCAATGAAATGTCAGTATTGCTCAGACTGCAATTTGATAAATTCAAAACAGTACACGTTTCAATATTCACAGTACCTGGTATATTGTCAAATTGCCTTTGCAAAAGTCTCTCTTCACTTACTGTTTCACGTTCTTTTTGCTCCTTGTTACCGGTCTGTTTCTGGATCTCCCCCATGATGGCGAACATTCTCTGGAGGCATCCAGTCTCTGGATATGTATTTTTTCTGGTAGTTTGACATTCAAACCCAAAGGATGGTTTAAAAAAGCCGAATTTGTTGCGCTCTGGAATCATTAGGCATATCTAAACGACCTGTCGCCCCAGTTGAGATGCGCAATTCCGTGCCAATATTACTATAAACTGTAACTTCTCTGTTCCCTTGTGTTGGTGATGTCATTCATAACCCAAGTGAATTACAAGATTCAGTCGACGTTGATTCTTCAGCCAATGGGGGTGCATTGTGCATGACAACCTCATTTGAAACAGTTACTGATTCAAAATTATCCAACTCATTCATTTGATTTTGTCTGACTGGGTTTATTACCCATATTATTCTTATACACTTCCCTCTTAGGCCATGAAAAGATCTGACCATTCCAAAAGTCATTAATGTCTCTTTGTAATTTTTTTTTCTTGGCAAATTCAAGTTGTTTATCCAAATCCAATAAACGTGTAAGCATATCAACATATAGTGAAATAAGGATATTGAAAAACAGAGAACCTGATATTTATTCTTCCAGTGTTGAGATTTCACGGCAAAGGTCATCCTCTATTTTTATAAAAAAATCATTCATCAGCTTCATATAATTTAAGCTTAATTGGATGTTCAATTCCTGCCATTGTTTTAGCAGGTCGGGGTAAGCATTCCCATACGATGACATATTCAACTCATGCAAACCCCTTGAAACAATACCCAAATCCATATAGGCCAAAAAACTAAATCGTTGCCATTGTAACTTCTTAAAGGATTTTACCTTCCATTCAAGATGCTGCACACAGTGCACAAATTCCTCTTTTTGCGTCTTCTCAGCAGAAACATCAGGGTTCACATTCTGATTACACTGCAGTCTGTTTATGAGAGGAGTTTCACGTTGCATAATTGAATTAAGGGATCTTCCCATAGGAACCAATGGGTTGTTAGGCTGTGTCATAATATTCTAGTACAAGTGCACCCAAGTGCTAACCAAAATAACCAAAGAGAAAGAACAAGTCCAAGGCAAGCATATTGGTGAAGTGTAGAATGGTAAAAAATCCAAAACAAAAAACAGCAAGTCAGTCTTCACAAACACAAACAAATTTAATGCTAAACAAAGCTTTCAGACAAGATAGTCCTTCATCAGTGTTTTCAAAAGCAGTTGATTCTCACTTTCATTAAATATACATTTCAAAATAATCATATGACACAGCCATCCTATCATCATAAAACATCCAAGCAAACATTTAAATGAGCTCTACCATTCCTATTTAAAAACAAATGGTCACATCATAAACTAATATAAAGTAGTTCATAAAAAAAATAGATATATATGTAATACTTCATAGAAAAATATTTAATAAAAAATATATATATATATATATATATATATATATATATATATATATATATATATATCTACTAATAAAATTAAAAACATATATATTAATACAAAAACATATTTACATATAAAAGCTTTTTATGAACCAAAATATGCATCATGATGTAATTTTTTGTTGTTTCTTTTGCAATACTGGTCTTAATGTGACCTGTTAATTCAAGCCCGGATGGGCATCTGCCTGCATAAGTAGAATCCACTCAAATTCTTTCTTATCCAGTGCATTAATAATATCACCTCTCCTGATACTAGGTCTTATATATTCAATAACCCTAAACACAAATTGATGTGACACACCCTGATCCTGTATGTGTATAGCTAAAGAATTAGTTTCAATTTTTCTACGTATATCGAATTTGTGCACTACAATCCTATCATGTAGTCTTCTAGATGATTTACCTACGTAGAATGCTGGACATATGTTACAAGTTGCCAAGTAGACCACCAAAGTTGTATTACATGTGGCCATACAATTAAACGCATATTTCCTATTACTAACAGGGTGCACAAATTAATTTGATTGACATATATTTACACAACATGAACAGTTATGACATGGGACAGTTCCTTTTGTTCTAAATTCCAAATTTCTATGTCTATTCAGAGAAAAGTCCTTATAACATAAATGCTGTTTCAAGCCGTTGCAATTTTTATAGCTAAATAAAGGTACATTAGGTAGCCATTTTTCATGACCTGGGATAGATTTAAGCATATCCCAGTTCTCCTTAATTATCCCTTCAATGTTTTCAGTAGCTCTACTATATGCAATTGTGTATGTTAACAGTTGTGCCTTATTAGATACCTCATTACCATAAGTATTAGGGATTTGTTCTGAGAAAAAAGGTTTGGCTTGTTTTTTTCTAAGTGTCATGACATCTTCCCTGATATTTAGCATCATAACCTCTCATTAGTAAATGCCCCTCTCCTGGGCACGAACATGCTCCTCATTTCAGGGAATAAGAATAAACAGCCTCAGACATGCCCCTTCACTTAGCTTTGCTTAGCTAAGCTGAAACCAGCCAACAGATATCCAATGTGCTTACACCAAGCATGACACACCCCCTTTTCATGTTCCTTGCTCCTCCTGCCTTCACTATCATGTTAGAGCACCTACACAGTTAGGTGCAGTCTGAGATTTAGAAAATTTCCTGACTAAGTTGTTATTCAGTATAAGTCCCATCATTAACATACTCCACTGCCTCCAGCCCTAGTTACTGCATTAAGCCCGAGCCTTCTCCCTTAGCAATCACTGCTCCCTAGTGATGTTTACTTTCTGCATGCCATTGACTATAATGGCAAAATGCACAATTGTGAATATCATTCCCCCCCCCATTTCTACATATTCTCCCCTCTCCCACTAGCGTACCACTCCCCCTGCCCTCAATGGCTGAGTTTGGCCAACAGAAATAAAAGTTTTTTTTTTCTTAAATGGTTTTGCATGCCAGTGGCCATATATTTGACCATCAGCATGCATAAACTCAATAAATCATGCTTTCTGGAGCACTGACATGTCTCCGTTGTGTAGATTGCAGAAATATATTCGGTTAGTAACCGAAAACATTTCTGCAAATTACACTGTTCCAGAACGAAGACATGCCGCTTTGCTGGATCTCTATTCCAGCTCATTTGCATGTTTTTCACCAACAAATGAGCTGATTAGCATATAGCATGGCTTTCTGTGTTGGAACAGTGTAGGGCTGCTCATGCATGTTAAAACGGCACATACCTGGATCAGGAGGCAGCCATTTTCCATGCAGGAGTTGCTACACTGTTCCTGCATGGAAAATAAAGCATTGTGAATCCCAGGGAGTGTAAAGTTGATGGAATAAAGCTTGGAGGCAGTAGGGTTAGAAGGGAGGTAAGAGAAGGTAAGGGATGAGCTAAGTTGGAAGAATGAAGATGCATTTCCATTTAGAACAGAGGTAGGAATGGAGTGGTATTTTAAAGTTTTCCACATTCTGCATTGTCCTTAGGGTGGGAGGAAGAGAATTCCATTTTTTGGCTAAAGAAAAAGGGTGTAGTTGTCCTGTTGGATGGTTAGGTTTGTGAAGACTAATTAAGTTTTGGTATTCAGATCTGAGAGCTTTGTTTGGAAAGTAGGGGGTAATTGCTAAGAGGTGACCTGTGTTTGGCATACAAAGCATTCTCTGACCCAATACTGCTGGATTTACTGCACATCAGCAAGTCAAATAACATCAAAATGCTCAGTCTAGGGATATAAACCTCTTCTACAACATCAATGCAATGGTTTGAGAATAATTTGGAGGGGCAGGTATGTCTCACAGAGGATACTGCTGCTCTAGAACATACTCCCCATACACAAACAACAAAGTTCATCTCTGATCATATACAAGCACAATTTGGATCTATGGATGGGAAGCATAAAATTTACCCCAAGACTGCTCCGTCCCATACTACTAATGGACAGAAGTAACTCCTAAATGCTTTGTCCAATGCATGTGTACCTTAAAATTATCTATGGTATGATCCCAGTTATTGTCATTAGGGATAATATACAAGTATTGACCATGGGATGGGTAAGTTCAGTCTCTAATCAAATGGAATAGGTTAATTTGAGCACAAAAAAGGAAATGGGCTAGGCTTAAAATCCCCCCCCCCCATGGCAGCTAGCCTAGTCCTTATATATGAATTCATTAACCTATGTGAAGTAAAGCTAACCACTTTAGCAAAGTCAAAATAGGCCTTATATACTTGTGCCCTTCAAGTGCTGCTAAGTCCTCAAGACTGACTATCAACTGTCTCCTGACTTTTCTACTGTCATTCAACAAACTTGTGCACTCTCATGTCCTTAGGAATAGCTATCCATACCTATAAGGCGCAACTCTGTACCTGTTCTCACACTGCCTTAGTTCTGCCTCTTTCCAATATCATTTTATCCTTATCTGGTTATACATCATAATGCAGTCTCTTCTCACCATTGTACTATTCTTCACTTCTTTTCTCCTCCATTCCAATCATCTGAAGAAATCCTCCAACTGATCTCATCTGTACTTGACCCAAAAAAGCCTTTAGCCCACATCTTCCCCACCCCATGGCATACTCAACAGTCCTCCACCCC
This sequence comes from Protopterus annectens, assembly GCF_019279795.1. Classification (NCBI taxonomy): domain Eukaryota; kingdom Metazoa; phylum Chordata; order Ceratodontiformes; family Protopteridae; genus Protopterus; species Protopterus annectens. Next base: position 484,621,451 of record NC_056733.1, on the reverse strand, counting down.
TCTCTACTCCACTACCTGCTGCACCAGGAAGTTCCTTTCTGAAATGTTATCAAACTCTTCTTCTCCTGAAATGTCTTTTGCATAGTCTCTTGTAGAACATAAACTGTACACAATATTCATAGATATGCCTAAGTAATGCTTAACCACTATAGAAGAGGAATGAATATCTCTAAATAAATCTAGAAATGTGAGAGTAAAATGTCTTAAGTGCAATGTATCAAAACCCCTATTTTTCTAACAGCTCTAAATGAGTAGGGCCCTCCCCATGCCCAGTGTCCATTAATCAACAAATCATGTAGTTCATCTTTCATTATTTATTTTATTTATTTGCAGGTTGTTAACTGGTTTAGTCCATTGGGCCAAGATGAGCCTTTTTTCAATGGAGGCCCAGGGAGAAAAGTTCCAAGTACATACATACAAAAACAAAGATTAGCAAGAATTAAGAATAATTAAATACAAGAATTAAGACAGGATATTGCAACAGCAACAATCTGCACAGTATTAACTGAAGGTTTTTCAAGCATAAATGTAGCAACAGCAAAATATGCAAGGTATTAACAGAACATTTTTACAAGCATAAAATCTACAACATTAAAACAGGATATTGCAACAGCAAGAAACTGCACGGTATTAGCATGTGTTTCTTTCAAAGCTGCTCTCCAGGGTTTAGTAGGTTCATAGGTATATACTTGGCTAATGATCACCAGAGCTTTTATAAGCCATGCAATCGAGCCCAATTGTGGCCTTATGTGTCATGGGAGTATATTAGGATGGGGAACGCTAGTTAAGAAGTTTCTGCAGGTTATGTGGGGAGGTATAGTAGTTTTGGCATTACTGTCTGCCCTATCAGAGGCATGGGGGAGCCAGGCCTGGGGTGAATTTTGGATTTCTCATGCATATGTCAAGGTCACACAAAAATAGGGCTGGAGAGAACTCTGCTTCACATGGATAGGGAGCCTGTTCCAGAGCATGGGGATCCTCTGAGACACAAATCTGTCTCACCAACATGTTTTATTTATGTCAAAAGCAAAATTTAAACCCTTGGATGTTGTGGTTCTGATGCTGTCACATGTCACATGTCACTAATCAACACCTCCCTTCTTAACCTAGCTTCCAATACTCTTTCCCATAACTTCATGCTGTGACTGATCAGTTTAATTCCTCTGTAGTTACTACAGCTCTGCACATCACTCTTATTCTTAAAAATTGGTACCAAACACTTTTTCTCCATTCCTCAGGCATCCTCTCACTTTCCAAGATTTCATTAAACAATCTAGTTAAAAACTCCACTGTCATTTCACCAAAACACCTCCATGCTTCCACAGGTATGTCATCTGGTCCAACAGTCTTTCCATTCTTCATCCTCTTCATTGCTATCCTTACTTTCTCCTTTGCACTTCCTGATTCACTATCCCCACATCATCCAACCTTCTCTCTCTTTCATTCCCTTCATTCATCGGCCCCTCAAAGTACTCTTTCCATCTGTTCAACACACTCTCCTCACTTGTGAGTACGTTTCCCTCATTATCCTTTATCACCTTTACCCGCTGCAGATCTTTCCTAGCTTGGTCCCACTGTCTAGCCAATCGGTACAGGTCCTTTTCTCCCTCCTTAGTGTCCATCATTTCATACAACTCTCCATACGCCTTATCCTTAGCCTTTGCCACCTCTCTTTTTGCCATGCACCTCATCTCCTTATACTCCTGTCTACTTTCTTCATCTCTCTGACAATCCCACTTCTTCTTCGCCAAGTAGACTATTGGTGTACAGTAACAGTACATCAAATACTCTTTCCCTGTATACCCTGTACTTCCTCAGTCCACCACCA
>NC_056733.1:484592123-484617123 GCF_019279795.1 Protopterus annectens | reverse complement strand
TCCGCCATGGTTAGATCTGGCCACCTTAGAAATCCACGTCCCACCCACTCCTCAGCAAAGATAACCACCATGAAAAACCTTTCCAAAGCTAACTTTGGCCTCCACAGATCAGAGTTGGCTAAATTCATGGCACCCATGTAAATGGAGACTAGTAGCATGACCTCCAAATACACACCAATGCAGTACGAACATGTACACAAATGCATGGATTTTGCCATACCCAATAGAAACAAGACACTTCCCTTCAGAAAAAGTAAGCCAATCTGGTAGTCCCCTGCCCAAAAATAACTCTACAACAGAAGGAGGAAACTGATATGGAATAAGGTGAAGTCCCAAGGCTGGAAAAAATCCCTTATCAGCCTCAACAAAAAGATGAGATTCCTCATCAAATACTCTAAAGCTAGCTGTGAAAACAGAATTGCAGCACACAGTAAAGACATCTACAAGACCTCCTATAGTTATGTAAAGAATATTCACGGCAATACCAACTGAGCTCCTATACAGAGGCAACAGATATTGCTAATATACTGGCACACAGATTCATTGGCAACTTTACCACTCTCCCCACCCCCAAAGGACCAATCACAATACCAGTACACTGCCAGACACCCAGTAGTACTGCTGCTTTGGTTAACACACCACTGTCCAAGGCAAGAATACAGCTTCTATTGGATCTGTCAATACCCCTGGCTGTTTTCTGCATGAACTACAGATTGAAGTGGCAACCCACCTGTGTGCCCTGTTCAATCACAGCCTCACTTCAGGATTTGTCCCTACTGACTTGTGCACTGCTACAGTTATCCCTCTCCACACAGGAGGAGTGGCTCCAGACACTGGGAAGTATTGCCCATTAGCCTGACAAGGTTGTCATGTAAAGCTATGGAACACATCGTCATGGACCTAAGAAACAGGATATGTGAATCTCCAGACTCAGGATCCCACACAGTTTGCTTTTGTGAAGAGTACATAATGCCTGCTCAATCAACATGGTCAACTTCTCTGAGTCAATCATCAGAGCTGTGGATGAAGGCAAGGTGCTTCATACAGCCTACCTCAATCTGGCCAAGCCCTTTGATAACATTCCCCACTCAGGGTTCATGGATAAACACACTAAGCTACACATCAACCCCTATAACAGTAGGTGGGTTGCAAACTGTCTCACACATAGACCCCACAGTCTGAAAATAACTGAGGCCAAGACAGACTGATGACCAGTCATGTGTGGAGTTCCACAGGGTTCGGTCCTGGGTCCTCTCCTGTTTGGTATCACCATCTCTGAAGTCCATGCCAACATGAAGGGATTCTAGCTGAAAATGTTTGCAGATGATAGCAAGTTGGGAGCTATTAACGACCCAAGTGATGTTGACATCCTACAGAAAGGCCTCACTGAGACCAATGACTGGTGTCAGACCCATGGCCTTAAGCTCAATGTCAGTGAATGTTTTTTTAATCCCCCTTTAGGATGTCAGGCACTACAAGGATGTTACAGCACCAAAACGCAGACACCAGTGTGAAAGTGCATACCCACAACCAATTCCACCATAGTCACAGTCACATACTGGTAGGTCAGGTGAACAGTAGAGTATATGGACTGTGTGAATAAACACATAATAGTTTTCCAGTCACACAACTACCCCTACATATAGTGGTCCAATTCTCAGTGTAGTCTGAATCCTGACCATGGTACAGGACATGTCTCAGTCTGCTGGTACAAAGGCATACAGCCAATAGACCAGCAGACACTGGAGCAGCATGCACAGTCAGATAAAAAAGGAGCCATAACAATTACATCTACCCCCTCCATACACAGCCCAAATAACATGTACACAGGACATGTGCACACAATCCCGACAGTCTGGCAACAATGGCCAGAAATGCACAGACCTCTCAAATGTTCAGTTCACCTCAGAATGTACAGGCTCAGGACTGATATCTATGGCCTGTGGGTCTACTACATCACTGGGATGGTAGGAGGAATGATGGCAAGAAATAATGCCACTAAATATGTCTCAGCCTCATAGTGCATGACATCTGGACAAAGCCTGACATCATTTGAGGACAGAGGCACAAACACAGATGTAGACTGGACATATTTCTGTCAGACATTTAGACAGTTGCTGATGTTACTGGGTTTGTTGTAACATAGCCTTTATGAGGAATATGAAGGCAGTAATACCAATGGATTTTAGTATTTACTGACTGCATTCCCCAGAGTCCCTGACTGATTTTCCAAGGAGAACTGTCTGGGGAACATACAAAACATAACAGGCAAACATGTGGCCAGACTGTGGACAACATGCCAGTGGAAAGGTATGTCAGAGACATATCACTGTCAGACATGGTCACTCACTAAATACATGTCCACACAAACCCCGTCAACATACCAACCCACCATGTGTATAACAGCACTGATGTTGACATAGAATCTGTTCACAATTTGGGAAATATGTCCCCCATGTTGTTGTACTATCTCTAAATGTCCTGTCTTGTGAAGTATTCCCACCTACTGTCTGTGAATCTGTAGCACACCACCTCTGTAATGTCCCTCACACATGCAAGTAATAGGGCCAAGGCCCACATGAAGGGCATCCTATTTGTTGGAGCTAGCAGCAATGCCCAGGCGCACAGCACAAAACTATGTGGGCACCTACATAGTTATATGGCCTTAGCAATACCTGACATCTGCACATCTGCACAGAGGACAGACAGGAAGTGGACAGCAAACATGTTATGCATTAGGATGAATGTCCTGAAGGATAGAAGTCTGAAACTGAATTGTATGCCATTATTACATGAAAGCAGTCCTCAATGACATGGGCAAAACACATAGTACTCTACAGTTAATATAATAATATCACATTAATATCCAATAGGAGATACATAAAAACACACAGCTGAAACACCATGAACAAGATAGTGTAGTACTCAGAGTCCCAGCTCTGCATGCAGAGGTGCATGGTTGGAGTACTACAATAGGCAATCTAATTTTACATGGAAAAGCAGTGTCAACAGTACTAACTTCATAATACAATATGTGTGGAATCATATTCTTCAACCAGTGTAGTGTAGCTGGTGTAACATACAGGTGTGAGTGCATATAAAATGTGATACTACCCATGTATAAAAAAATAATAAATAAAAAACATGTGATACTACCCATGTATACACAAGTGTCCTGGACATTATAGTCACACCCCTTGCTACTTTAATGAAAGCACATAAAAGCATGTTATGTACAGGAAATTAAATAAACTTATCACATGATGTCATCACTCTGTTATTTTATGAGACTGGCATGTGAGGAATGGTTACCAGGGCTGAGCTATGCTTAGCAGGTTTACACATTGCTTAAATGTGAATAATAACCAGTAGTTAGCTCTGCTAAGCATATCTGAACACTGTTAAGGGTAGGTAGGCAAAGTCTCTACAGTTTAGGCATCTATCAGTTTAACTGTGTTTTAGTGCTACTTAGTGCCACACAAACCCGCTTAAACTGCTTAAAAGTGCCACAATCACTCAGTATCCAGCAGCCCTTCTTCTGGCCAGCAACAAAATAATCAGCACTGCTCATTCTTGAGACCAGGATGCTATACACCATAGTCACAGCACATTACCACTAGGCCATTTTAGCTGTGAAATGTTAGGGTGTTTTTTACAACATATCATGCAGTACAGTGAGTTTACAATAGGAAAGACACACTGTGCAATCAGGAATGATTGTTATCTACAAATATATACATGAAAAAAATATTTAGATATGTGTGGAGATACACACACACACACACACACACACACACATATATATATATATATATATATATATATATATAAAACAATATACAGATATATTACCAAGAAATACTGATGTTTTATATATATATATATATATATATATATATATATATATATATATATATATATATATATATATATATATATATATATATATATATATATATATATATATATATATATATATATATATATATATACATATATATATATATATATATATATATATATACATGTCATATGCTGCTGATAGACAACCCATAACTGGGCCAGCATGCACAGTTGGATACAAAAGGACCCATGATACTCACATCTGCCTCCCCCCAGTCCAAATAATAAGTGAACAGTACGCTGCTACAAAACCATGGAAGACCATACACAATGGCCAGACATATACAGTGACCTCTTAGCGACACAACTAAAATGAGTGAAGATAGTAAACAAAAATATGAACAGCCAGTAATTCACACAAGTTAATTTTACTCTGATGTCTTTGCCAAAGCCTTCAAGGATAACATATTACAAGAAATACTTGCTTTAATTAGAAGAAGCCTCCAATTACACTTCTCAGTCAACCCCTAAAGGATAAAGTATCACATTTAAAACATACATTGATTCTGCACATAACAATTGTTCTTTTATGACTGTTTGACCAAACTAAGAAACAGACTTTTTCCAAAGCAGTACCTTGTAACCCACTACACTTAATTACATGTATATAGACAGCCTCCAATAGCACTACACATTCAACCCCCTAGGGGATATAGTATCTCATTTAAGAATTTAAACTGATTCTGTACATAACAAATCTTCTTTCATGACTACTACCCCCATGGTGGGAATTATTGAAATGTACAGCTATAGAACTGTCTTCTTCCTCATCAGAAATATGTCTCACATGTTCTAATAGCCTAGTTTTAAAACACGTGTTACTCTCTCCCACATAAAAATATGTTACAAGGACATCTGTACCAAACCTGACATAATTTGGGACTGAGGCCCAAAAACATGGCCATAATTGAAATATTGCTGTTATACACTAAGAAATTTGCTGGTGTTGCAGGGTTTGTTGTAACATATCTTTTCTGAGGGATATAAAATCTGAAACACAAATGGATGCTGGAATGTACTGATTGCAATCACCAGAGTATGCTACTGATTTGCCAAGGACAACACCTGTCTGGGGATCAGACCAAACATAGGCAAACCTCTGGCCATTATGTGGATGGCCCTACAGTTGAGTTGAGAGCTATGCATACACAGATCTTTGTCAGATTGAAATCTATGCAGAAGTAGCATGTTCAGACAAACCATGTTAAACAAGCAGTATTCACAAAATATAACAGCAATACTCAGATTCTGTCCTTAAGTCTTGAATCTTCTCCACCATTTAGTTGGCTTGTCTCCACAGGTCTTGTTCTAAGAGGTATTATCTCACACGCCTCAAGGATCTTTTCCTCACAAGTAAGGGAAAGGGCCTACTCCCACATGGATTATTCAGTTATAGGAGTGTGTCGCTATGACATTGGCTATTGGAATAACTGTACAGCTGCTCTGCATGCAATCAGCAACTGCAGAACACCCATTGGTGCTCAGACCATCACATGGTCATGAGCATTACCTACAAAAGATGAGCTGCCATCTATACAAACCACCTCTGTCATAGACAGTCCATCAATGCAAAGCTAAAGTAGTGTAAGAAAAAAATAAGAAAGGATATATCTGTGAAATATCCATAAAACAAAAAGGTATGTGAAACAAGTAAGCATGTAATTGAATACAGTAGGTGGTCTGTAATAATGGCAAATAGAGGTTTGAAAACATATGTCTCAACAAGGCTTGCTGTACTGATGTATTGCTGAACAGCACTGATGGCCATAGCTTGTGGCTCTGTCTGTAGTGCCTAGGCCAGCTACTGGGATGTAGTACATATCTATATGTTACCTGTGCATATAACTATGATACACATTTTGTCTTGTAAATATAAGACAACTATACAGAGTATGTGCAGAGTAAAGTACTGCTGCAAATGTGTGTGTTGAACTGCATGTTATATACTGAGCTCATACCATTCAACTGTCCAGTGTTCTGCACACTGACCATATGTGTGCCTCATATTTGTAGTCATTCACCTATAGAGTTGTGTTATGTCAGTCAAACCTTTGCCAAATCTGTGAAGAGTGACATTACAACAACCCCCTTCATTGTCCGCTGGCTTTTCCCATCCAGTATTGCCACAGTGGATCATCTGTTGCCATTTTTGCCTGTCCTCTGAATCCTGCTCTCTCACACCAACCCCCTGCATGTCCTTTCTCACCACATCCAAAACCCCTATCTGAGGCCTTCCTATCTTTCTCTTACCTGGCAGCTACATCCTTACCATCCTTTTCACAATATACTCAGAACTTCTCCTCAGCACATGTCCAAACTAATGTAATGCTGCCTCTCCAACACTGTCTCATATCGATCCAACATGGCCTGAGCATGTCATATACACATCATAACATCTGTAAATCTGCCATGTGCAGCTCTGACCCCTACCTTTTTGTCAATGCCACTGTCTCCAACCCATATAATATAGGTGGTCTCACAGCCCTCTTGAAGACCTTAGATAGCATGTTTACTGGTACTCATCTGTCAAATATCACGCCTGAGACTCTTCTCCACCCTCTCCATCCTGCCTGTACTCTCTTCTACACCTGTCCTTTATTGTCCTCATTACTCTGAAATGTTGATCCCAATCATTTGAACACATCCACTTTTGCCAACTGTACTCCATGCATCCTCAACAGTCCGCTATCCTCCCACTCATTCACACACAGATATTCTGTCCTAGAGCTGCAGACCTTCATTCCTCTCCTCTCTAGAGCATATGTCCACCTCTCCAGGGTCTCCAAAAGCTGTTCTCTACTCTCAATACAGATCACAATGTCATCTACAAACAACATAGTCAATGGGGAGACCCGTATGAACTTGTCTGTCAACCTGTCCATCATCATTGCAAATCAGAAAAGGCTCACAGATGATCCCTGATGTCATCCCACTTCCACCTTAAACACATCCATCAATCCCAATACAGACCTCAATGCTGTCACACCACCCATGTACACATCCTGTACCACTCTTACATATATCTCTTCCACTCATGACTTCATCATACAATGCCACAACTCCTGTCTAGGCACCCTGTCATATGCTTTCTGTAGGTCTAAAGAGACACAGAGCAACTCCTGTCCTTCTCTGTATTCCACCAGTAACAGTCTCACAGCAAACATCACATCAGTAGTAACCTTTCCACGCATGATGCCATACTGCTGACCAGTACTCCTCACCTCCCTGCATAACCTAGCTTCCATTACTCTTACCCATAACTTTATGCTGTGACTGGGCAATGTTATCCCTCTGTAGTTATCACAGCTCTGCACATCAACCTCATTCTTAACACTGTACCCAAGCACTTTCTCTCCACTCCTCATGCAACCTCACACTTCTCAAGATATCAGTAAACAGTCTAGCTAACACACCACTGCCATGTCCACTAAATAACCTCATGCTTCTACAAGTGTATAATGTGGACCAACAGGCTTTCCAGTATTCATCCTCTTCATAGCGATCCTTGCATCCTCCTTGTTAAGCCATTGCATTTCCTGATTCACCATACCCACATCATCCAACCTTCTCTGTCTCATTCTTTTCATTCATCAGCCTCTTAAAGTACACTGTCCATATGTTCAACACACTCTCCTCACTTGTGAGTACATATACCTCATCATCCTTTATCAACTTTATCTGCTGTACATCTTTCCTAGCTCAGTGCATCTAGCCAGCCAATTGGTGCAATTCCCTTCATCCCTCCTTAGTGTCCAACTTGTCATTGAACTCTTTCATATGCCCATCCTCAGCCTTTGCCACCTCTCTCTTTGCCATGCAAATCATCTCCTCATACTCCTGCCTACTTTTCACATCTCTCTGACAATCCCACTCCTTCTTCCCCAACCTCTGTCTCTGTATACTGTCTAGTACTTCCTCAGTCTACCAACATGTGTCCTTGTACTGCTTCCTCCACCACGTCACCCTAAGAGCCCATCTAGTTGTCTCCCTTACCAGCTCTGATGTACTTAACCAGGTACTTGCTAGATTGTCACTGCCACCCAGTGCCTGTCTCAACTCTTCCTTGAACTCCACCACACAAGCACACTTTTCCAATTCACATCATTTGATCCTTGGTGCTGCCTCCACACTCCTCCTCATATTGATCACCATCATCTCACATGCCAACATTCTCTGCTGCCTAAATACACTTTCCCCTGTCACCACTTTACAGTCCCCAATCTCCTTCAAACTGGCTCTCCTACATTGGATATATCCCACCTGTGTGCATCTTACTCCACTTTTGTATGTCACCCAATGCTCCTCCCTCATGTTATAGTGCGTATTCACCACAGCCATGTCCATCCTTTTTGCAAACTCCACTACCATCTCACCATCTCCACTAATTTTACACCATACATACCCATCAGTTCCACATCCCCCCTGTACCCTTCACCACCCTTCAACATTGACATCTGCTGCAATGACCAGTTTGTCACCCTTGGGTACAGTCATCACCACATCATCCAACTGACGTCACATCTCTTTTTCTCATCCATTGCACAGCCAACTTGCATAGCATATGCACTAACAACAGTCATCATTACACCATTAGCTTTGAGCTTCAGAAACATCACTCTATCGGACGCTTATGTCATCCTCCAAAAACACTATTGGCATACAGTTCCTTCAGCAGAAGCTCTACCCCCTTCCACCTTTAGTCCACACCTTGATAGTACAATTGTGACCTGCCTACCATACACCCAGCCGTAATCCCCTTCCATGTGACCTCTTGCACACACACACAATATATCAAACATCCCCTGACCATCATATCAGCTAGCCTGGTCCCTATACCACTCATACTGCCAACATTCTTACCCTCAATGCAACCGTCATAGCCTTTCCCCTCTCTTCTTGACATATGACTGTTGAACATCCTCCAGGGAATGCCTGTCAGTGCAAAGGCTACTGTGCTATTGAATGACTCAAGTATATTATAGCAATATTGAGACACTGTGCCATGTATGCATGGCATCCTATAGATGCCCTGCTGTAACAGGCTGAGAGGAATGACTGCACAGCAAGAGTGTGAATTTAGTTTGCCATACTGACACAGAACAGACATGTATGTGAGCTATTAGCTATGCATATGTCAGTATGAGTGGGTGTATGTGTCCACCTCTTGGGAACAGACATGGGATGCAAAATATCAGTTAAAACAGCTGTACATGTTGCACACATGTATAATCTTAGTTACTATGCACCCAAAAAAGTGACATTTCTACAGCTACTGGTTGTTGCATTGCCCTGACACAGCCATGGTTATTACAATAAGCATGATTATCATTACTAAACTGGAGAAGTGTCCAACTGTGTTATGACTTTGTAGCCATGCCTACTACAAACAACTGATTGAACACATACATGGCTGTATGGACTCAGAAATACCTTACTTGTCATACCAGCCTCCACCAACAAATCCCCTTTGCTGGACAGCAGCAGCATCACACAAACCACAGACTTGGTCCCTATAGTGGCTGTACAGGGAAAAGTAGGGGCTGGAACTAACCTGGCATCAAGTCAGCCATTGTCTGAACAAACACATGAGGTCACAGGTGGATTACTGTAAGGCCAACTATGAGTACAAATTGGAGACATCCAAAAGGGACAAAAACATGACCATCTTCCCATATGTCTGCATTCTCAGAGACAACATACCAACCCAACCTGCAATGGTGGCCAGTCAGATCATATACACACACAACATAGCTACAGGCAACCTGATGCAGATAAGGTTAAGGCAAACATCCCTCTAGCTCAGCATCACTATAGGTGGATATGTACTGCACCCACACCCCTCCCCTCATCACTGATGAGCAGGTACATATCGTCTACTGAAAGGCAACAAATGTAAGTATCCATGGGACATCATATCATCCCTGTCTGCATCCTACATGAACTGAGACATGTGGTCCCAGCTACGTTACACACTGTAGTCACACCAAGCTGCAGAACCATCCACACACCATCCACATGGAAGATGGCTAATGTCATGCATTTGCACAGACTTGAATGAGGAATGATGAATTATGCAAACAACTTGCCCTCACTCTGGGCAATATGACTCATCAGGACCAGGAGTGCAATGCAAGTTGATACTGTACTGATAGATTACAGGAGTATGGTATGGTTGTGAGTGGTGGCTACTGGTATGGTTGTGAGTGTTCGCTACTGGTATTCAAGGTACATGTGCAGGTACTGGGCATACTATTGCCAAATGTATGGGCTTCTGTGATGTGTTTCCCTGTTAGTGTCTACCGAGTGCAATGTCACATCACTGGAGGGAGACCTTTTTACCAGCAGAATGCAACCTGATAATGGAAGCCATAATACACAACCACACAATACTGTTAGGTCAAGGCCAGCAACATCTGCAGGAGAGGACAACCCTGTGGGATGTCCCTGTACACAGGGTAAATTTGGTAGGCCTGCATGCATGTACATATGAGCAGGTACAGCATCATGGCACCAATCTCATAGGCCATGCCTGGCAACGGGCTGCTGATGAGGCCAAGGACCTCACAACTACAGGTGGGAGCCTAGCCATGCAGTCCTCATGACACCAAATGAGGAACTACTTGCAAAGCTTAGGCCATCCATCACAGTACGACACCAGGGTACAAATCCCCACTTGCTGGAGGTGGGTGGCATCCACACAATGGACAAGGAGCATGCAGGTAAGGTCCCAGTGGGGATTAGTAAACTACTGTATGAGACGTGCTTGTATCAGTACAGAATCTACATGCATGTGCCAGGTCAGATTGCAGTTGTGGATGGGGATTTCTAATGTACAGAAGTGCAAATCTATGGTGAAGGACAGCAAATTGTGTAGTATTGGGTGTTGTACTGTAAATGTGTGGACATGCTGCATCCATCCTTTTCCAAGGGCACATGTGAGTCTGCTGACAATACCTCTCTCCCACAACTACATAGGTCACCCTGGTCTGCATATGGGACAGCAGCCTGAAGCTGGTGAGTATGACATTGTTCAGTTGTGTTTGGCAATACCGCAAGCATGTGGAGGACATACAAGGTACCATACACACAACTATGATTAATAGCCATATTGCTTTATGTGCATGTTCACTTGTGGTGGGGTTAATTATATTGCATCACAGCGGTCACCACAGGGGCCTATCTGAAGAGAATGTAACATTCCTGTAACATATCTCACAACTTGTCAGTGCAAGACATCTGGACAGACACCAATAAAATGTGTTGGATAAATTGACTAAGGTAGGGACATGTGTGAAACATTACTGCTATACAGTAGATATAAAATGTATAACACACCTGTTAAGATGACGTTTTTTTCTGATATATACTGATTGAGACCACAATATGTCAGTCCACACCTTTCCCAACCTTTAATGTGACCCATGACATGAACAATTAACCTGTAATACCAAGCATGTGGACTCATGTATTGCACCTACAAGCCTGGACAAGTGTGAGGGTAGCAGACATTTTATCAGTATGCTGTTTCAGTCAGGTATGATACCTGATGCTGTCATATGTGTCAGTACACTCACTGTGGGCTATTTGGCAACTATATCACATACATGGGCATTGTTATGGCAGACAGAGCACTAATAAGCTCCAAAAATCTGGATGTTCCAGACACATCTGTACAGAAGTCTGGTATGGCCTGTACAATGGTTTCACATGCTGCATGTGAGGCAGATGCCATTACCACACTATATAAAGTAATGGCATTGGGAGATGGTCACCTGCCATGTATGGTGCACACATCAAAATAGTATCAGCCACATAAGTTGTGATCCACACGCACACAAACACGCCAGTATTGAGATTAGAACTCCTACCCATCCATTTATGTCTACTATAGTGTTACGTAGTGATCAGACACACCACGGAGCTGACACAATTTCACCTCCTCCAAAGGTACTTGTAAGGTGAATGACATCAACAGGACTACTACATTAGGATGAGTATGGTGGTACACAACTCCTAATGGTATAATTGTCACAACATATGATTCCTAACAAACAGTTGCCAGTATTGAGATTAGAACTCCTGCCTATCTAGTTATTTGTATTATGGTATTACGCAGTTAGCAGATGCATCATGCAGCTTACAAAATTTTACCTTATCCAAAGGCACTTCTAAGGTGAATGATAACAGCACTAGTAAAGTAGGGTGGGGTAGGTGTAATAAGTGGTGCACAAATCAAAATGCTATAAGCCACACAGTATCTGATTCATACACACACACACACACACACACACACACACACACACACACACACACACACACACACACACACACACACACACACACACACACACACACGCACACACACGCACACACACACACACACACACACACACACACACACACACTTGCCAGTATTGGGATGAGAACTCTTGCCTATCTAGTTATGTCTACTATAGTGTTAGAGTTATCAGACATGCCACAGAGCTTATACAATTTTACCTACTCCAAAGGTACTTTTAAGGTGAATGACATCAACAGGACTACTACATTGGAGTGAGGGAAAGTGTAAAGGGTGGTACACAAGTCAAAAATGGTATAACCCACACATCACATGATTCTCACACCCATAGTTGGCAATGTTGGGATTACAACTCCTGTGTATGTAGTTATGTCTACTATAGTGCTACACATTTATCAGATGTGCCATGGAGCTTACACAATATCATTTAGTCCACAGGTACTTCTAAGGTGAATGACATCAGCAGGACTACTAAATTGGAGTGAGGGGAAGTGTAAAGGGTGGCACACAAGTCAAAATGGTATAACCCACACAGTACATGATTCTAACACACACACACACACACACACACACACACACACACACACACACACACACATGCACGCTTGCCAGAATTGAGATTAGAACCCTGCCTATCCAGTTATATTATAGTGTTACACAGTTACTGCATGCACTACAGAGCTTACTGGACTTATACCTGGTCAAAGGTGCTGATAACTGCACAGCTGAGGTAAAGTATTACAGGTGGCAGGAAGTCTGCCTTCAGTTTCTCCTGTACATCATGCTAGTTCTTTCTGTCTTGCATTTCAAATATTTTTATTTATTTTATTTTATTTATTTTACATTTGTTGACCGGGATGGTCTAACTGGAGGCATGTCCATTTTCAGTAGAGTCCCGGGGAGATGAGTCCCAAGAAGTTACATTAGTACAACTATTCAGGTAAAGGTTATTATACAGATACAAACTTAGGTTTCAACAGTTCAAACATTGACACAGTTTAAACATATATAATATAGCAAGTATCACAATGAAGCAACCAAGCAGTCCCAGGAAATATAAAAACATAAAACCTTTTATTACACCACACAAACATGGTAAGCACTTTTGCTAATAAACTTCTTCAGACCATATAACACAATATTAAAAAGAAGTCTGTTTATAAGGATTAAAATCCTGATATCCCGATAGCAGGATAGAACCTGAAATTAATGGAAATGAGCTCTTAATGTAACATTCATATTAATTCGGCAAATATAAATATAAAAGTATATAAAACTATATAAAATATATTTGCATGTTATAAAAGTATAAAAAAATACAGTTGTATATAACATCTAACATGAAAGACTTATATACAGGTAAACAGAACATACACATAGATAATATGAGTAATATTTCCAGAAATATAAATCATCTCTGAATTCTCTGTTTCTTTAACAGAGGTTTTATAGAAGCTCTCTCATTCAATCCACTACCTCTGTCAGCTCTAAGAATAATAATCCAATTAGTCTCTCTGAACTCAGTGTGGTTTCTAATATCTCCTTCCCTAATGCTGGGTGTTACGACCTCAAGGACCCTAAAGAGAAAACAATGGCTATCATCATGTCGGATGACATGTTTAGCCAATGCATTATTCTCAGAGCGTTTCCTAATATTATATATATATGTTCTCTAATCCTGTCCTTGAATGGTCTATTCATTTTATCAACATAAAAACAGTGACATATTTGGCATTCTGCCAAATATATAATATTAGAGGTTTTACATGTAGTATCAGCATGGAAGGAGCATTCTCTATGTAAATCTGGATGGTAAAACTTGTCCAATGTATTAATATATGGGCAAAAGTTACACCCTCCACAAGGATAAGTAAAACCTCCACTACAATGGTCACTATTGTAATTCTGATAGCAAAGAAGCCTCTTTAAGTTCTTTCTATTTTTATACAAGAACTTAGGTCATTCACCGACTATCTCTTTAATATCATCATCTACTTGTAGGATAGACCAATTCCTACTAAAAATTTCTACCAATTTCCTATTGTCAGAGGTGTAAAAAAGGGGAACTTTAAGTGACCCACTTTTATCACATTTATGATGGATATTCTCAGCACTTAGAGGACCAAAATATGGTGCAGCAGTACCCTGATGTAAAGAGCTAACATCATGCAATGACTCAGAGATCTCATTCTCTCGATACCCTCTAGATAGCAGTCTATTTTCTAAACTATTAAGTTAATCTAAGAAACAATCCTCTAAGGGGTTCAGCCTGGATGGCCTAACACCTTGGCCTCGAATCAAGTTTCAAAAAATATATCCGGGGTGCATGTTGGTCCTAAATAGAAGGGAATTCCTATAACATGATTTACGAAATACGCCTGTATTAATAAGGCCATTACATAATTTCTCAATATAGAGATCAATGTATTCAATACGTGTAAATGACCAGTTCAAAGTAAAGTCCAGGCAAGTTGTAAGCATATTAATCATTTGATGGAATGCAAGCAGCTCTTCCACACTACCTCTCCACAAAAGGAAGAGGTCATTGACAAAACGCCAGTAAAACAGAACGTGCCTTAAATTCCTCTGTGCCAAAGAGTGCAATATTCTCCCAATGTGCCAAAAACATGTTGGCATAACTGTTGGCACATGAGCTACCCATAGCTACCCCATGGCACTGAGAGACCATGTCACCATTGAAGGTAAAAATGTTATTCTCTAAAATCAGTTCCAGAAAATATGTAACTAAATCTATTTGAACCAAGGAGGAATCACTATGTTCTACGAGATATTCATGCACAAACTGAACACCAAGGTCATTGGGAATGACTGCGAATTAGGATTGTACATCCAAGGTAACAAAAAGTATTCCATCCAAATCATGGACATCCTTAGCACAGTCATAAGGATCAATGAGGAACTGTTTGGAGTCTCTAAGGACAAACTTATTAGAATTAATTACTGGTCTTAGATGTTTCTCGACATAAACTGAGAGGGGCTCAGTCACCCAACCTTCACCCGCCACTATAGGTCTCATTGGTGGATCGGATGGATTTTTATGCACTTTGGGTAACCCCTGTATTATAGGTATGAGGGGATTCAGGACAACAAGATAATCATAAATGTCCTTAGTAATGAGACCTCCTCTAAAAACATCTGTCAAAGAATTAAAGACTAGATTCATAGTCAAGTGTACATCCTGAATCGAGATTTTCTTATAAAATTTCTTTTCACTTAACATAATGTCCATAGATCTAACATAATGTACAGTATCCATAATAGTAATGAGTCAGCCTTTATCAGCAGGCTTTATCATAATTGTTTTATTATCCTGCAATTCCCTTAAGGCTTTCCTCCCTTTAAAACTAAGATTACATCTAGTTCTCACTTTATCATTGTAATCAATGTTGTCAAAATATTTATAATCCAAATAAAAGCGATAGTGCTAGTAATGCACTTCACAAGAGGTTTACTCAGTACCTTACACCTGGGAGGAGCATTTTTTGGCAATTTGATTTGGCAACAGCTGATGATGACATTGCTAATGCGACTGGTGAGATGGAACAGCTACAACAGTTAATGGAAGAAATTGAGGAGGATTTCTTGAAATTGAAAAGGTTACAGGCACAAAGACATCATTTTCAGTATTGCCTTGATAAGAAGATTGTGCCACACAGTCTACGAGTATTTAATATGCCAACACAGGGCTCGCAGTATCCGGAACTATAGTGGCGGGTGGAGGTTGGTAGAACATAGTGATTTCTCCTTGGTTCAAATAGATTTAGTTACATATTTTTTGGAACTGATTTTAGTGAATAACATTTTTACCTTCAATGGTGACATGCTCTCTCAGTGCCATGGGGTAGCTATGGGTACCTCATGTGCCAACAGTTATGCCAACATGTTTTTGGCACACTGGGAGAATATTGCACTCTTTGGCACAGAGGAATTTAAGGCACATGTTCTGCTTTACTGGTGTTTTGTCGATGACCTCTTCCTTTTGTGGAGAGTTATGCTTGCATTCCATCAAATGATTAATATGCTTACAACTTGCCTGGACTTTACTTTGAATTGGTCATTTACACGTATTGAATACCTTGATCTCTATATTGAGAAATTATGTAATGACCTTATTAATGCAGGCATATTTCACAAATGATGTCATAGGAATTCCCTTCTATTCAGGACAAGCATGCACCCTGGATATATTTTTCGAAACTTGATTTGAGGCCAAGGTGTTAGGGCATCCAGGCTGAACCCCTTAGAGGATTGTTTCTTAGATGAACTTAATAGTTTAGAAAATAGACTGCTATCTAGAGGGTATCAAGAGAATGAGATCTCTGAGTCATTGCATGATGTCAGCTCTTTACATCAGGGTACTGCTGCACCATATTTTGGTCCTCTAAGTGCTGAGAATATCCCTCATAAATGTGATAAAAGTGGGTCACTTAAAGTTCCCCTTTTTTACACCTCTGACAATAGGAAATTGGTAGAAATTTTTAGTAGGAATTGGTCTATCCTACAAGTAGATGATGATATTAAAGAGATAGTCAATGACCTAAGTTCGTGTATAAAAATAGAAAGAACTTAAAGAGGCTTCTTTGCTATCAGAATTACAATAGTGACAATTGTAGTGGAGATGTTACTTGTCCTTGTGGAGGGTGTAACTTTTGCCCATATATTAAAACATCGGACGAGTTTTACCATTCAGATTTACATAGAGAATACTCCTTCCATGCTGATGCTACATGTAAAACCTCTACTATTATATATTTGGCAGAATGCCAAATATGTCACTGTTTTTATGTTGGTAAAATGAATAGACCATTCAAGGACAGGATTAGAGAACATGTATATAATATTAGGAAATGATCTGAGAATAATGCATTGGCTAAACATGTCATCCGACATGATGATAGCCATTATTTTCTCTTTAGGGTCCTTGAGGTCGTAACACCCAGCATTAGGGAAGGAGATATTATAAACCACACTGAGTTCAGAGAGACTAACTGGATAAGTGGATTGAATGAGAGAGCTTCTATAAAACCTCTGTTAAAGAAACAGAGAATTCAGAGATGATTTATATTTCTGGAAATATTACTCATATTATCTATGTGTATGTTCTGTTTACCTTTATATAAGTCTTTCGTGTTAGATGTTATATACAACTGTATTTTTTATACTTTTATAACATGCAAATATATTATATATAGTTTTATATACTTTTATATTTATATTTGTTGAATTAATATGAATGTTACTTTAAGAGCTCATTTCCATTAATTTCAGGTTCTATCTGCTATTGGGCTATCAGGATTTGAATCCTTATAAAAGGACTTATTTTTAATATTGTGTTATAAGGTCTGAATAAGCTTATTAGCGAAAGCACTTACCGTGTTTGTGTGGTGTAATAAAAGGTTTTATGCTTTTATATTTACTGGGACTGCTTGGTTGCTTCGTTGTGATACTTGCTATATTATTCGTGACTTCTCATATTTACAATGAAGCATTTGTCTTGTGGGTGTCTTGCTAATATTTTTTATTACAGTTTAAACATAAATTTAAGTAACAAGTTATGGTACAGATATTTACTTAAAGTTTCAGCAATTACAAAAAAACAACCTGCACAGATTGTACAGAATTTGTTGGAAGCAATTAGATGAGGTATTTTACACTCTATTTATGAAAGACTTGGTTATACAAGTTTAATTAGCTGCAAAGGGTAAGATATGTCTTTGTAAAGGATAAGTAATAGGTGGATACTGACAAAAGTCAGTGCAGATATAAGGTCTATAGCAAGAGAGAGAAGGGAGCCAGATAGGATTAGTCTGGACTTGTACAGGGCCATAACCAGTAGGTTTTAAGATAGAGTTACAGATTGTGTTTAAAAAGTGTAAAAAAAGACAGTGATGTAAGTTAGTAAGGGAGTTGGTTCCAGGTTTTTCCCACTGCATTAGAGAACAAGGCATCTCCTGCCATGTTTTTAGATTTACGTGTTGATACAAGTAGTTTATTACATGATCTTAATGTTTTGAGGTTTTTATATTGGGTAATGAGGCTGGAAAGAATCAGGGTATTAGTGGGTTGGTAGAGGGTCTTGTGGGCAATGGTAAGGTGGTTATAGTGAATCTGATTCCAGAGCTCTAGCCAACCTAATTGTTTCAGGTTATAGCAGTGATGGGTCCTGAAAGGAGTACAGTGGCAAATCTGGCAATGTTGTTATATGAGTTGGTCAGCTTGTTCAGGTTATAGTTTGACAGGTTTGTATATATGGAAGAAGCATAGAGAAGTGTGGAGATAAGGTGGGAGTGGGCAATAGTGGTTCAAGCTAGTGGGGAGAGAAATGGTTTAATCCTGTAAAGAGATCCTAGTTTCTTGTTAACAGTTTTTATGGTATTGTTTCTGTGGGTATCAAAGTTCAGGTTATCAATAGTAACCCCTAAAAGTTTAGTTGTTGGATCAGGAGATATGAGTATGCCATTGTTGGATGAGATTGAGAAATTGAGTGGGAGTGACTTCCTGGTAGGAATAAAGAGCAAGAGTTTGATTTTTTTTTTTGGAGGGGGGGGGGGTTCAAGACGTGGCAGCGTTGTAGAAACCAGTTCTCTTTTATACTAAACATTTTTTGGGTTAGAGTCTGTAGTTGGGATTGAGATTTAGCTCAGCAGATTATTGTCAAATCATCTGCATATTGTATGCAGTTAGCTTGGGGAATAGCTCGGTTTAGGTCATTGATAAATATTGAGAAAAGGAGGGGGCCTAATATGGAGCCCTGGGGAACACCTAAAGTAACAGGGAGAAGGGATGATAGGTAGTTGTCCCATAGGACAGCCTGCTGTCTATTCTCTAAGTAGGACTGGAACCATTTAGTGGCCATTGTATAGAGAGAAAAGGATTTTAGTATATTGATAAGTAGATCATGGTTGACCATGTCAAATGCTTTGGAAAGGTTGATGAAAAGTGCCGAAGAGAGAACATTGTTATTATGGTTAGAATTGATGCAGTTGGTGAAGGATAAGAGAGCAGTAGTCGTGCTATGGAAGGGACTGAAGACATGCTGACACTTAGCCAGAAGATTATTCTGAAGTAGATGGTCTAGTAACTGTCTATGGATGCACTTTTCCATTATTTTTGCCAAGGGGGAGAGTAGTGTTATGGGACGGTAGTTAGAATATTCTATGGAATTTCCACCCTTGTGTAGGCGAATAATGTGGGAGATTTTCCAGATGGCTGGAATGGTGTTTTCTTGTATGGTTGTATTTATCAGCAGTGATGCAGGATATGCTATGCTATGGCTTTGGCTGCTTTTTGCCGATATTCAGCAGGTAGCTGGTCAGCTGATGGGGTAGATGGTTTTAGCTTGTGTAAAAGGTTGCAGATGAGGGAGGTTGGGACTGGTTGCAAGTGGAGTATTGGAAGAGAGTTATCAACAAAGGTTGGGAGAACAGAGCCATCAGCTGTAAGTTGATTAGCTAGTGATTAGATGGTCTCTGTGAAGTAGGTATTAAAAGCATTTGCAGTTTGATGTGGATTGTCAGGATTTGCCCCAATAGGGGGTGGTGTAGTGGATTGGCCTGGACAAAGTAAGCTGTTTATGCTGAACCAGAACTTTTGTGGATTATTGTGGTTAGTTTGCTGGAGATCGCAGTAAAAGGTTCTTTTTTTTATCTTCAAGTATAGCTTTTTTTATCTTCAAGTATAGCTTTTTTTTTTGTCTCATTTCTTATTTTGTTGGTCTGTGGGGATTTTTGTTGATCTCCAGTGTGCCCGGGCTATATTTCTATGCTGTATTTTTTTCTGGTTTCATTAGTAAGCCATGGGGCAGGTTTAGATTTAATTTTGATAGATCTCTTTGGTGCATGGTGGTCAAGAATTGTTAAGAATTTTAGGTTAAAGTAGTTAACAGCCTCATCAAGTGGGAGATGTTTTATGGGTGACCAATCACATGCTTTTAGTTCAGTTTGGAAGTGATCAGGGTTATTTATTTATTTATTTTTTGTATCTTATTGTTCTATATATAGTAGGGTTGCATTATAGTAGCATTATAGCTTTGCACTTCAACAGGTTATTGTACCAGTAAGTGTATCACACCTGGGAGCTGTATTCATTTATCATGGAATTAGCCTCAGTACTTACTACTTATGACCAACCCTCCTGGCATGATTGAAGTGCGGTTTTCTGTGCTTTCACCCATTAACCTGGTGCACTTGTCCAGTCTGAGGCCCTCATGCAACTGCCTCATGTACACAGACAACCCTCTCCTCTAAACTCCAAACACTCAGACCAGTGAGAGTTACCCCTATATCACCAAATGTGGAAATATGCACTCTCCAGCAAAGACTGGACTAGCTAGTCAAGAGGATAAGACCAACACCTGTACCACACCATGTGGACCACATAGTTCACCACAACACCCACTATGACAGCCCTGACATACACTGAAAATTCACACACCCACCTTCACAGAGGCACTCAATGGACATTTAAACAAACAGCACAGATCAGCAAGACAGACACCCACTCAGACACCATGACATAGAGCCATGCCAAAGGATACATATGTCACCTACATAGTGTGCCCCTCAACCTAAGCTCATAAGGCTTACTACCTTGCACAATACAGTGATTACGGGTGACCCAGTACTGTGGCACACAGATGTTCCACTCACTATGTTGATTATGGAGGAGGTAACAGCCAACTGTCTATCATGTGCCAGCATCCAAAACATGAAACACCTAGTCAGGCCACTCCACAACAGCTACAAATATCTCTCTGTCATCATCCATGTGGGTGTGAATGAACTGAGAGAGACCTCCCTGGGTTACATGACAAGAGACATGGTTGAACACTCAGATTATGTGGTCCAGTCAAGTGTGACAGTAGCCCTGTGAAGTATACTGCTGTCACCCAGAATGATGCTGCAATACTATCTACATATAATTGACTGAAACATTGGCTTACATGTTGTGTGTCATTCTCAGTGGAACCAGTATCTCTCTGCTTGGGATAACATGATTGACAGACCTCAATGCCTTGCCAGAGATGTCCTACATCTGTCAGCCCTGGGTTTCCAGGTATAAGGTAAGTGTCCTGCACACCTATAGTGCCTTATTTGGCAGTGTTCCAAATCAGATTACCACCATAAAAGCTAGAAATGTATGCAATGTGAGAGTCATGCTGCTCAACAGTAGACATCTAACTGTCAAGATGCAGTCACTCAAAGCACTCCTCAGAGTGGAGGACATTGACATTTGTGGAAGTCCTTCTCTATGGCACATTGCATTACCAAGAGTTTTGCATCCAGGAAGACAGAGGTAATGATCTCTGTCTACTATTACCTCATTAGACCACTCCCCAAGTATTATGGCCCATTTGCCATGTACCTCCCTAGATACCTGCTACAGCTGGAGAAGCCACAGAAGCACCTCACAAATGGGGTTCCTAGGCATTAAACACACATCCTACACAGACAGACTCAGAAGACCCAAGCTATGCTCTGTGTCATATCACCTAATTAGCACCTATCTGTGCTTGACTTACAAAGCCATGTCTGGCCCACCTGGTTTAGAAATGCTACATATAAGTCCATCCATACCACACACTGTAGAGACCTCTACCTCAGTACCACAATCATAACATCCTGGTGGGAGAGCTCCCTCACTAAGAGACTGCACATGCCCTAGAATACACTTCCCATACATGTCATGCAGAGCACCTAGCTGACCCTGTTCTGGAGAAATTTTGATGAGTGAATGGGTAATAGTTCAACCCAAGGATCACTGCAGTGGTGAAACTTGCTACAGGCACTGGGATGTAACATCGGGTGGCACAATGGCAGGGCCCTTCTATGTGCTAGGCTTGTTAAGGCTCCTGGGCCATTACCTACTACACACTTGTGAACATATAAAGGGAATGATATCAGCAGGACTGATAAAGTAGTGCAGTGAATTTCAAACATATCAAAATACTTTGTCCTACAAACAGACATACACACTTACCAGATGTGAGAGTAGAACCCCTACCTAATTTGTGATTTGTACCATAGTGTTACACAGTTACCACAAGCTCTACCAAGCTTACTGGGCTAAGTGATGGCCAAAGGTGCTGATATGGGGAATAACATCAGCAGGACTAATAAAGTAGGGCAGTGGGTGGGAAACATCAAAATACTTATAATTACATACCCACACACACATTAGACAGATACAAGAGTAGAAACCCTGCCAAACTAATCATTTGTACAGCAGTGTTAAGCATTTATCACACACACTACTAAACTTACAGGGCTAACAGCTGGCCAAGGTTGCTAATAAGGGACTGACATCATCTGGATTAAGGTGGAGCACTGTGAAGTGTTGTGGGTGGGAATGTCATAAAACTGTTTCACCTATAAACAAACAAACACACAACTCCCTCAGTCTTCCACACACAACTGTCTCACACACACACACACACACACACACACACACACACACACACACACACACACACACACACACACACACACACACACTGTTACATTTGCCAGGACTGAGATTAGAACTCTTACCTAACTAGTTATTTATACTATAGTGTTATGCAGTTACCACACATGCCACAGAGCTTATAGGGCTGGGCCTAACAAAAGTGACTTCTATGGTGACAGACATCTTCAAGACTGCTAAAGTGGGTCAATGGGAAGTGCACTGGATGGGGAAGGCCTGTTCATTCCTAGATCCTACTGACATTTCTCTAAGGGTATGAGCATGCCCAATGTGTCCTTCTATAGTACATATGGGACTCCATTCCAGGGATTGTTGTACTCCAGTCTGGTTTGTTTTGTGCTATAGCCATACCACTCAACCTGTTGCTGCAGGATGTCTGGAGATAGCTCAAAATATGGGGACAATGGGCCATACAATGATTGTGACAATTTCTCTCAGTAATGTATGGATTGCTAGGGTTACAGGGTTTGTTTTAGCAGACATCTGTCATATATGCTATTTGACACTGTCATGTATTGTTTCAGAACCTCGTGACATATCTCCTCAGATCATCACAGTGATTCACCAGAGGAATACAGGATGGATGATGCACACACTAGGTTAATGGGCCAAATGCTATGCATTCTTGCACAATCCAGCATGTTGGGGGGGTGCCTACAAGCAATTAACTGCTGGTGCTGTGGAAATGGTCCAGCACCTTGATATATCACAATGGTGGAATCTCTGTGCATTTATGTTCTGTCCTGGTCTGATTTCCAGTCCACAGTTGGGTAATATAAGTCAGACAGGATCAGGGTGACAGGCAGTCTCCAGATAGATTTGTAGGGGAAAGGACATGTGGGGGGAGTGCCCTGGGCAGATCTGTTTGCCTATAGCTACCAGTATTTTGCACTGGGCTCTCCTCAATGGTTTACTGCACTTGGAGGGTCTTGTGTGTGTGTCAGACTGTTTGACCAGCCTGGAGGTGTGTGTTTGTCACATACATACATATATATATATATATATATATATATATATATATATATATATATGGCCCAACTCATTTTGCTTGGATGGCCACATGTTGGGGTCAGGATAGTGCATCGGATCAGTGATGATGGAGGGTGTGTTACTCCCCATGGCTGTGGCCCAGGGTTCTGTGAGTGTAGACATGTCACCATCTTCCAGGGTTATGCCTGCCTGCAGTGAGTCATTCCCATGTTTAAACTCCTAGCCCTGCCTGTCGACTGCAGAGAGCATCACAGAATGTCCACATCCACAATTCATACATCTTGTTGGTTACACAAACAAGCATGGTTTTCCAGCAAATGTGTTTTGCAAGTCACTCAGGGTTGAAGTCAGATAGTACTGACAGTTGACATTGCAGTTTCAGACTTCGTACCCATCAGACATTCCATGCTACTACAAATATTTCCATCAACTTTATAACATTATTAGAGCAGTATTTCACAGGTGTCCTTCTCTTTGGACCTTCATCACCCCATTATTCATGGCTTTGTCCTGATTTCTGGCTCCCTGAGGCTGGCAGGTTTGCTCCTAACAGTTGGCAGCATGGCCTTTCTTTGCATTTTGTGGACTGTGTTATGTTGGTGTTATGGACCCCATGACACTCCCTAAAGGGCACTGTGGGTGAGGCATAGGCATTTGCCAGAGGTCTGTAGGCCAGGTGTGACAGATGCAGGCCATATATAGCAGGGCAGTGCATTCTGATGATCTTATGTTCCCAGGTTTCTGGCAGGAGACACCCCTGGGATGGCACAAGTAAGTTGACTGGGGTGTTACTGAAAATTGTTTTCTGTTACTATTGTGCCATCACTCTGGGTGACAGCTAGATGCTGCTTAAGACTAGGAATATGTTACGGCATTTCTATGGGACAATGGGGGTGACATGACTGTACACAATACATATCTGCACAGACTGTGCTGCTATTTGCTTAACATTTTAGTCCCATGTAGCATAGTGGTGTGCCCTATCTTTCAGATTACAGGCATAACAGTATCAACCACAGGTCAGATTGTTCTGGCATAGACATTTGTAGTTTCAGGCTTCTTAACTTTCAAAGCCATACTGCCACTGCCAGACCTGCTGTCAGACCTCCCAACCATTCCGAATTACTCGGTTTTTACCGAGTTTTGTGGCCCAAATGAAGGGGTGTCACGATTTCCGAGTGGTACCCCTTCATTTCTGATTTTTTTTGCTTTTTTTAAATTTTTGCGCTGTTTGAGCTGATGTCATCATGTGCGCAATGACGTCAGCTCCGTCAGGCTACCAGCCAGTCAGAATTGAGCTCAAGGAGCTCACATCATCATTTC